>NW_020220721.1:103423-114111 GCF_003070985.1 Temnothorax curvispinosus | reverse complement strand
ATCACTCGAATCACTCGAATCACTCGAATCACTCGAATCACTCGAATACGCGCTGCAATATATAAAATCAAGCTGTCTCATAGGTTCTTTGTTTTGCCACGGAGATGTTGAGATATCGACACCTTTATTAGTTCTCTGAATTGAAAAGTCAAAAAGTGTCAAGTATTATAAACATAAACTTTTGCAAGTTTAAATTGCGATTACTTTCTACAAGACAATAACAAATAATGTCAGGAAATACACATACCAATTTTCTTCCAATGAAAAATGGTAAATGAACCAGTTCTCCATAGTTTGAAAATTTGGGTGGTCCAATTATGTCAGGAGCAGTAACATATATGCTAATATTCTCGTACATATAAGTATATCTGTTTTTCACAAATTGATAGATAAAGTCAGTACTATTTTTCTCTTCTACGGATACTCTGCCGATATAGGGATATCGGTTACAATCCTCGCGGAATAATGGTTGATAATGGGATGTCATATTTGCTCTCTAAAAAAAATGTATACATAGATATAGAAAAAAATTCTTGTTTTTAACACATGTTAAAAAAAATAAAATGTCATGTATTTATAATTATAGCATAATGATTATATAATATAAGTTTAACTTGCGTCCATTCACATTATACTAGTACTGTCATTTTTATTTGCATATGTAAGTAATGTAAATTATAGATTTTTGGTACTGGCAGTGAATATTAGAATGTAGCCCTTGTAGAGAAAGATTTCAATTAACAAAACAAATCTTGTTCTGCAGAACAATATATTATTCTCTTCAGAGAGTAATATATATTTCTGTAGAGAATAATATATAAGGTATCTATTTCTGAAAACATTAATTTTCACCTAAACTACTTTTTTAACTTTTTTATTAACAAATTGTACTTCTATTATAAAATATTATGTACATACATAAAATTTAAAGTATGTCAGTTAAACTCAAAAATTTCTTTACTATTCTATCAGTTTTTATAACAGAATAAATTGATAATAAATATTATTTCATATATTTTAATTTGTGATTATTTATATTTTTATAACATTTTTTTATTTCTCATGTAATAGATATATGTATTTATATATTTATTATAAATATCGTGATTTATATATGTGTATATATACAGGGTGTCCCATTTTTAAAAACGCACCTCGATAATTCTTCAACGAAGCATTTTTATCAAAAATGTTTCGGACAAAAGTTGTACGGTTTCGAGGGGCACATAAGATGGTGTCATTAGTTTGACTTTGAATAGTTGCTTGAAGGTCACGTAAAGGTCACCTTCAATTATTTAAATAGAACCCCCTATATTGTAGTATATCCGTTGAAAGGGCATAAAATAAGAAAAATTTTGGCGCAAGTTAGAGATCGATACGTTGACTCATTCGGGAGTTATTTAGAGTCAAAATTCGGAAAAACCAATTTTTGTATGTACATATACATACACAATGTATGCGTAATGCTTATAAATGTAATCTGAAAATATCATACTTGACTAGAGACCTTAATGATAAGGCCATTAAGCCCAGTTTTGTCAAAAGCCTGCGAGATACATTCATATTGCTTTTCCTTTCTGTTTCTCTTGCTTTTGACAAAACTGGCGGACCAATCAAAACTGACTATCTTATAGTCAGTCTCTTATTATAGGGTCTCTAACACTTGATTATTTGTCGTGTAAAAAAAGAAATTGAGATTAGATAATAGTGTGCTCAGTGTTTAAAAATAAAAATTAATGTTTAACAACATATGTATATCATTATTAAGCAATTCAATATTTAAAAAAAAAAACAATTTTCAATATTTTTTTTAATGGAGAAATGTCTTTTTCTAAATTTCAAATATCGTGAGCACGTGTGTGCTGTGTTCTTCTGCCGCCACGTGGACGCTTAACCTCTCAAGTAACAGAGATTTTTCAAACTACTGTATTTTTTATCTTATTTAACGTATCTTTTATCTCATTTTTCGATACACGTAATAGCGACTGATAATAAAAGTCGAACAAAAGAATACAGCGAATAAAGAAAATTACCAGAAATTTGATTCGAAATTTACTGAAAAAAATTAATCAGAGAAACTAATTTCTATCGAGTTCTATACTCACAGTTTATCAGCGAAGCAGGTTGGCTTTTTTCCGTATAAAATGCGAAATTAAGAGAAGATCAACGTTGGAACATGCCGTTGATGAGCGCACATTTCCATCTGAGTTTATGCATCTACAATACTAGCCTTAATCCCTTCAACGTTTTTTCCATTTGATCAACGAGTGACTGCTTGCCGTTTCGAGAGTAAATGAGCTAGGGCTTTGAAATTTCTACCTGATGTTCCCTACTATATCAACTTTTTTTAGGCGTGGAGGGGTTTATCCCACGGCCGTTGGTTTTCGAAAGTGGGATGGAGCCTAGGGATTTAGGGCTAGATTGCTGTGCTGAGCATGCTGACCAGTGCACAGAGACACTCCATCTTGTTTTACCCCTCCACAAGCGAAGTTGTCTCTTGCACTGGTCTCAGCAGCATTATGATGTAAACCCGGAAGTGTGCGCTCATCAACCACGTGTTTCAACATTTCTTTTGCTCTTTCGCATTTTATACGAAAAAAAAAATTAAACCTGTTTCGCTGATAAACTGTGAGTATAAAAATTGATAGAAATTTAGTTTTTCTGATTAATTATTTTAGTTAATTTAGGGTCTTTCCGATAATTTTTTTTATTCGCTGTATTCTTTTGTTCGACTTTTATTGTTAGTCGCTATTACATGTATCAAAAAATGAGATAAAAGATACGTTAAATATAAGATAAAAAATACATTCTGAAAAATCTCAGTCACTCAGAGAGTTAAGTGTAAGTATAGCGAACCACCACTCACGTGGTGATAAAAGAACACGTATTAAACACACGTGCTTGCGATATTTCAGATTTAAAAAAAAAACATTTCTCTGTTGAAAAAAAAATTTTAAAAAAGTTAAAAACTGTTTTTGTATAAAATATTTAATTATTTTATAGTGATATACATATATGTTGTTAAAATTTAATTTTTATTTTTAAACAGTACCTTAACTTTAATTTTGTTTTTACTTTATCAAAATTTGTGTTTGCTTCTCATGTATTTCGAGCATCTTGAAAAGTGCTATAATAATTTTATGATTTTTGTTAGAGATTCACGAAATATGATCCAATTACACATAATGATAGCTTGTATACAGATTACTCTATTTTTGTCAACGCCTGAAAGAAGATTCTTTCGGCCGTATTGTCCTCACTGATCACCACTTGAAAGTACTAACGCAGTGTAAGAACTTAAAACGGTTGCTAGTTTTTTGTGTGAAAATTGATACACCTGAGAAGTATTCCGTTATTTTGAAACACTGTCCAAAACTGCAAGAGTTACATCTTACACACTGTAATATTAGCGATTATTGGTTATAACCAATGGAAGGAAAGATGTCCGCGGGTATCCGTCTATATATTCGATACTATGACCAGTCTTCATAGTCGTTTAAATTTAAGACCGTCTTAAGTACAATCTTATAGATGTAAAACGAATCAATCACAGAGCTGTATTAGCATCTTAAGACATTAAGACGGTCTTGAAATAAGATCCGACTATGAATACAGGCCTGTAATTAATTAATATTTTAAATAGTTTAGCATTTGGGATATACATATATATAAGGCACCATTTACTTTTTAATAATTATCTAGCGGTCTAGGTTGTAGTAAATAAAGTTAATGCCTAATAAAAACGAAGTATTCATGCACATTTATTTATAATTTTGTTATTTCTCTCAGTTTTCTCTTTAAGATGAAAAGAAATAAATTTGTTACAATATATATATATATATAGATCAATGATGAAAGAAATCGCATAATAACATTAACTTTTACATTTGCAATTTTGTAAAATTGAATGCGTCTACAAGATGCAATAAATTTTTTTTTAATAATTATAATTATTTTTTTTTTACAACATTTGATTCTTTTCATTTCTCTGTGTATAAAAGTATCAAGGTAAAGTTATAGAAAAGTGAATACTTTACGAGATATTTCATATTTTATATTAAAAGTATGATAAAATTTAAAATATCTCAGAAAATTCTAAACGAAAAAGTGAACTTTATTACAGTGTTTTGAATACGTCTTGATAAGAGCTACAAGAATATGCAATAAAAAAATGAGGGTCCAATAAAATTTTTTTTCTAAAATGCTTTGCAAGATATTCGACTGTATCCAGACTTTTAACCTAGACTCTGTATATATATACATACATATATTATAAGATAAGTTTATTATTTCCTATGCCAGCGTTTTACCCTGTGAGCTGGGTTATCGACTAGGTTAGTTACCGACTACGTTTGTAATTGACTTACCAGCGTATAGATGATTGTTGCGTACATCAACGGCACGAAGTCTGCGAGCTCGAACGGCGCATTAGAAACTATAAATCGAATTATGTGAAATATAAATAATTAAAGCATGATCAAAGCTATATTTGCTAATAAGCTTGAGCTAAAAGCGGAGAAATACATATTCTTATGAAATAATTACATGATTCTATTTTTCTATAAAAAGGGATATTTATTATAAAGTTCTATAAAACGATTGAATTTGCGTTCGTATCTATAATACGTACATTGTTCGTTCTGTATAGAAAAAATATTTAGTTGTACAGCATACGCGCTAACGCCGTGTAGAGATACTTTAATCGCGCTATTGAATGGACGTGTCATCATTTATCCACGCGCGTTCAATCGAGGATTGGAAATACCGGCAGCTGATCAGCTTATTGCCGGTTAAGTAATTACGCCGATGCAACGCAAAAATACTAAAAAAAAAAAAAAATAAAAAAATCAATCGCCTCGAAAGAATATCAATTGATGCCGGAATGGCAATATATAAGATGACTCAGAATTAACGAAGAGTTAATAAATTGTCTTATGCAACATTTGAAATTAATGTTTTAATTTCATAACTTTTAAATCTCAATACTATTATCACAGTAAGCGCTTTTAATTTTATGGCACGACAGGAAACTCTTAAAATTATTTTAGATTTGCATTTATTCGGATTAGTAATTATATATAATATAAATTATATATAAGTGGATTAAAAAAAGTAGAGAGTGAAAGAGAGAATGTCTGAAAGTGAGAGAAGGAAAGATGTCCGCATGTGTCCATCTATACACTCGACTGATAATTTAAATAGTTTAAATTGTTTAGTATTTTGAAATGTATAAAAAATTAATTTACTTTTTAAAAATTATTTGAACGAACTAATAGTAAAAAAAGTTAATACTTAATAAAAATATTCAACATTTATTTATAATTATTAATTTTTGAACAGGTTTCTCTTTAAGATAAAGAGAAATAAAACCGTTATAATACATATGTGATAAAATTAGAATAAAAACTGTCATTTACGGTTTACTTTGGATCTTAGTAACGTAAGTGGACCTTAGTAATATCAAAAAGGTCATGCGACGTGCGCGACGTTCGTAAGTGCTTTCGCAACAAAGTGCACTTCGTCAGTGCTTTCTCTAGCGGCCCACACGTCACTGACCTTGGAAAAGGTCCACTTCGGAAACTGGATGAACGCGTGGGTCGCTATCGAAGACAATCCGTGAAAAATGTCGAAGTCACTCGGAGTGTCGGACAGGTTTTGGTGACCACCAAGTGCTCGAGAGAGCTCCGTCGTTCATCTCTAGATGGTGATTCTGAACAGGCTCGTTGTTTCACCATGAGAAGCAGCGTGTGTCTCGCGAATGAATGCATATCAGTGCAACTAAATTATGCGCGCTTCTAGGGCTCGTTTAAACTCGGGACATTGCTGGTACGTACTTGACAGATGCACATGTCCTTTTATGCATTCATGTCTGTTATCTCTGTACAGCAAGTTTGTTATAACACGGATACCATACATAAAGAAAGTTTAACGAATTTTCTATGTATTAGAAAATACGATTAGATTGGTGTTTAGACTCGTACGTCTTAATTTCTCATCAAAGCAAAAGCATATTTAAATTATTATATGTTAACAATAACAGCACGCAAATTGTGGATGTAAATTACATCCTGTAAACTACGTCTATCTTGTTTACATCGGAAGATAAAAAATATAGCAAATTAAGAAACCATAATGCAACAAATTTAATTGATTGATACGTAAAATGTTATTCCATAATTCATTTAATTTCATTTTCAATAATGACTTATTACTTCATCTGTCCGTAATATACAGTGACCTGAAACTAATCAAATCGTACTAATATTTTTTATTTTGTGGGAGAAAATATTTGTAGCAAGATCATAAATATTTGTTTGTTTATACATATGTATATTATATTGATATTAAAAGGCCATTTTTATCGATTGCTTTCTTCTAATCAATTAGTTATAGATAACACAAGTTTACACAGCCAACAATTATTTTAAACTAAACAAGGTGTTTCTTATAGATTTTTGGATGCTAAAACAATGTTGCGAGCTAAATTTTCCTAGCACGTTAAGTTTTCAAAATAATTAAGCTTTAATGCGTGAAAAATGACCTTTTTGCGATATTTGAAATTTTAATATAAGAGAGATTAACGTTATCTTGAAAGTTTCATAAAAAATTTCTCGAAAATCTGACGTGCTGATAAAATTTGGCTTGCGGTATCGTTTTTAGGATCCAAACATCTAGTACAAAAAGCACCTTGTCTGTTTAAAATAATAAAAGAAAATTTCATAAACTTGTGTAATTATGTCGTGTAGTACATTTCAATAATTTCGTGAATCACTGTATTTCGTTGATCATTTAGATTTCATTGCATTTTGTTGCAAAAAATTTATGGTATGGAGCAGCAAAATTTTAAAGTAGTAATACGTTTCATTCAGCGGCTGGACATTGTAGTGTGTCCAATGTAAACGAGATTCCGCCGTACTTGCGCTATCCTTGGGGGCAAGAGTGTTACGCACGGAGAATAAATTTACATTCACGAACGGCGGCGGCTTTCAACGAGTCCGCTAGATAAAGGCGGTTCATTATGTGCCGCATTTATTACCCAATGGCGGTTCTCGATCGCCTCGCGATTGCCTTTAATCCCGTCGTCGAGATCAGATCTCGCCGGGATCTCGCGTAATCGCGTTACCGGCTTCCAAGGACCTGTACGTAAAGCATCCTATACCCTCCCGGCCAACCGTCGCACACGCATTCTCGTTAAAGCGCATTGAGTGTTACAATGTTTCGTCATTTGGTGCAAAACTCGGATCAGGGATATATAGAAATTGATGCGTCTGTGGATAACTCGCGACGCCTACAACTAATTTGCGACGTACAGAGTTGCGTCCGAGGACATCGTTCATAATCGGAAATTTTTAATTTTTTTTTTTTTTTTATACGCGTATGTAATAAAACATCTGTATATAAAATGAAGAAAGCTAGACGTCTATAAATAAATGCAAGGTAAATGTACCAATGCCGGAACACCTATGTCTGAAAACCTTTATCATTTTAAATAACTATAACTTAAATTGAAGTCAAAGATAAAAATATAATACAAGAAAAATATGTTTATCTTTGATTCTTTGATTTTAATTCGCATTATAACTTATTTAAGAACTAAAATGATAAAAATCTCCAGACATAGGTTACGTGTTCAGGCATTGGTACATTTATCTTATGTAGCTTGTGTTTATTTTATTAACATTAATAATTATTATATAGTAATGTAATAGAAAGTTATTTCCATCAAAAAATTAAATATTATAGACAAATTTGCTTCATGATTAACTGTCGCGCAATTATACAAAAACGATCGAAAAAAATATTGCTTTATAATAAACATATAATATCTATCTAATATAATGCAATTATACTAACATTATATACATACTTATATATCATTGGTAAATATATAATGTATATTTATAGATTATACATTACAAAATTGACTAATATAATATTTATAACAATCTTTTCGCATATGAAAAATTTAGAGTAATTTAATTTAACATTATTCTTTTGATAATTGTATTCGTTTATTATCATAACAACGTATGAGTGCAGATGTAGATGACATATGGTATTAGACTATTGCTATCAAGTTCAAAATTCTGGCAACAAAATATAATTTTTATATATCAATAATCTCTTTGAATAATGCGATTAAAGCGTTTTCGCAAAACAGGTTTATGAGACCGTAAGAAAAGATTTTTCACGAGCAGCGGAAGCTGAGCAAATCTGTCTAGACATCACACATGAAACTTTTACACTTCATATATCTATCAATATATACGATACGCGCACTGCCGTGTATGTGTACATGTGCTCGAGCTCAAAGTTAATCTGGATTAACCGGTCTTGAGCTCTTCACGGGTAAGGGGAAAAGAGAGGTGAAAGGGGTGGCGAGGCGGGACAAAAATCGAAATCAAAGAAATATGCTCTCTGGAGAGAAGAGGCAAGTCTCTTTCTCGATTGCAGCGGACTCTTGTTCAATTCTCAAGTCGCAATGGTAGGCGCATCAAAGTCAAAATGTATTGTTGTGTGCAGCGCAATGAAGAACTCTTTTTTTCTTTCTTTCATATTCCTATGTCTTGTCAATTATGTCAATGACAATCGCACGAATGAAAAATGAGTACGTTGGGCATTTTAAATTGCACGTGTAGTTTTAAAAAAAAATTTTTGAAAATTATAGATTTAAATGAATTTGAAAAATACTTTAAGTTTGTAATGTTGTTTGTAAGAAATATCGTCTAATCTTAAAATTTTTAGGAGAAGTTTTTCGGCTAAATTTGTGCAGAAATTTCTTTAATTAATATATGAAAGCAGCTGTAGTTTTATAGAGTGAAAACTATAAAAAATTATATATTTATCTTAAAAGTTAAATAAAAAATCACTATTGCGTTACTCATTTATATTCAAGTAGATTTTTAAATAAAAAATTTTGTTTAGAATTTAATTATTAAGATATTTAACGTTATATAATATATAATATAAGAGATTTTATAAGAAATCACACACAATAAATGACGATTTTGCTGGGCTCAAAGAATAATTTCTCAAAAATTTGTTTGACTTTTCTTTTTGCTAGACTTTTAAATTGCTAGAAATTAAATGGATGCAAAGTTACGAATACAATCTTTAATTCGATTTGACCTTGCTTCAATAGCAAAATTTCATGTAAGCATGACTTACGCCAATCTTATTCTAATCGCGCGAAGCAGATGGCCGATCTCATCGTGCACGTCCAAGCGATTTAAACTTTCTTCTTTTTAATTATCGCTTCTTGATGGACGTCATTTAAGGCGCTGCGTTGAAGCCGCGCGATGCGCAGTCCAATAATGCTCAGATATAATGTGTAATAAATCACGAGGGGATGATCTTCGTTCAACGTGTGATATATCGAGCTTATTGTAACAGATGTTCGACACGATCTTCATTACAAGACGAGTGCAATGTAAAAAAAACCCAATTTTATTCTGTCATATTCTATCTCAAGGCCACGGACAAATTTTATATCATTTTCTGTTTTTGTGATCAACAAACTATTCAATCTCTTTTATATATTAAAAACAACAAATCTAAAAATTTAGGATTTTACACGTGCGTGCGTGGTAAAGTAATTATTTTATAATTTAAAATAATTTTAATGAGAACAAAGTTATTAAAGATAAAATAATTTTTTAGGTTCTAATATATATGCAAAATATACTTCATTCTTTACAATAATTGTATGTATATAAAATTCGATAAGAAATAAAGAAAAGATAAAAAAGTATTAAATTAAAATTAAGTAAGACATCTTTAAAACATTCTCTCGTTTTATATCAGCGTTCAAGGGTAATAATGTCATTTCTATTTAATCGCACATTTACGCTAAATCTAATTTTATTTGACGGAAACGGAGATGAAAGTTCGAGGTTAACAAGGATCGGTCAGCCGCATTTAACGTTGCATGGTTGAGAATAACGACGCCGCGGGCATCTCGCGCGTATTCGTTCGTGCACTACATCGACTTAGAATTCGTTTGCGTGCACAACGTACCGCTCTCGCTAACAATCTCGACCTTTGAGGGCCGGCTTTTAATTTACCGCCAATGATACTAAAATCGAAAAGAATATCCGGCCGCGACTCCCAACTTGCAACAGTCCCGCCTCCATTCGCCGGTACTCTATGTCAAACTTTCCTACAGGACGATACACAATTGGATCGAAAACTTTTACTTAAAACTGATAGCCAAAAATGACAAACCGAGGGAGAAACAAGCAAAAAAAACGGTTCAATTTTGCTAATCGTTTAGGATTAAAATAAATCAAGATAGCAGACGTTCGAAAAATAAAAATTCAGATCTCTTGATTATTGAACCAATGTTACCAACCAATGAAACAACATTTAAATCTTCTACGATGTTTTATTAAATATAACACATTCTTAATTATGAAAATCTTTTCTTCTATTTTGATTAAAAGAATATAAATTAAGGTAATTAAGAGATTCCAAATTTTCAATGTTTTAAACAGCCATGTTTAACAACTATGTTATTATAAATTTACCATTATTAAAAGATCTACTAAAAACCATCTGAAAGTTAATTATTATTTTTACTAAATCTTTGTGAGATAATAAATATGTTCTCTTCGATGTCAGTAAGAAAGAAAAGAGATCTTAATTAATATCAGAGAAAACTTATATATATTTAAATAACTTAATTCCTT
>NW_020220721.1:58829-88423 GCF_003070985.1 Temnothorax curvispinosus | reverse complement strand
GTATTGCCGCGGAACGAGGAGCAGGTGTGCCAACCGCAGGAACGAGCGCGTACCGAAAAACACAGCACGGAGCACGGAGCACGGCGACGGACGCACGGACACTTCATATCTGTGCGAGATTCATCGAGTAAATGATAGCGGAGTAACTTTCGTAAGCGACGGTACGTCGAGCGTTGGCGAAAACAAGTGACAAGGCCGATCGCCGATAAATTAATCGTCCGCGCGTCGACTTTGGAGTTTGGAGGTACGTTATTTCGAAGTTACAACGGTCGCGCGGGTCGTGCCCAAGTACGTCACCCGATACGCCGCGCCGCCGCGGCCGCTCGCCGCCGGCTGAGAGCGGTCTAACGTGATTGGCCGGAACTCGGGGGCTCGACTCGCGAGCAGCCAATCGCGTACGACGGCTCACCTGACTGCGCGGCGGTGAGGCGCACAGAGGCGCACGAAAATAATACGCGACGCGTTCACGGGTCGGTGCGGTGCGAGACGGTGTCGATCGTGTGATTCCTCTTTCTCGTGAACGAAAAGAGATCCGGTAGCAGTGTGTTGCAAGTGCTGAATGTACGCCGAATACTCCGTTCCTTCTTGCGTTGACTGCAACGAGTGGGATGCCGTCGCCGGACGAGATAAACGCCGAGTGTGCCGTGCTGGATGTCGTACGTGTCACCCTCCCGGCTGTGATTTGGCGGGTCTCCTGCAGTGCTCCGAGATCGGTGAGTGAATTATATATATATATATGAGAAATTATTTGGAGCGAGATACATCCGAATTGTAACAGAATCGTTGTCCCGCGTGTTGCAGTGAGACGATAACCCTCGTGGGATAACCCTGCCGGCTGTGATTTGGCGGGTCTCCTGCAGTGCTCCGCGATCGGTGAGTGAATTATACATATATGAGAAATTATTCGAAGCGAGATACATCCGAATCGCGTAATAGAATCATTGTCCCGCATGTCGCTGTGAGACGATAACCTCGGATCTCGCGTCTTCTGCCTCCGTTTCGATTACTCCGAATTAGTGAATTGCGCGAGAAGACGTTTCGTAATAAATAGCGTGAATCTTTCGTTAAGTGCGGGAATTAATAATCATTTGCTTGATTGAAGAGAACGACGGTCGCGTATTTGGCGTTCTCACTTTTCTTGTCGCGATCGCGAACGAACGCGAACGAGAGAGCGTATACTTACTTGTTTCGATAAACGAATAAATATTTGAGAGTGCGAACAAGCTAAAATGTGCTTCCACGAAATTCCGCCTTTCGTTAAAGAACGGGCACATAATTCGCTCGTTCACGTAATTCGTCGTAAATGTTTCAAATTTATTCTTACGTGTGTTTCTTTATTTCTCATAATTTCTACTTTACAAAAAATTAACGTTAAATTGTAAAAATTTCTTCGCGATCGTTCCCGCAGCGCGATAATCGCGCATATCATAAAAAACGATGATCGCCACCATCGCCGCCAACGTACTTAAAAATTATAAAACATTCTCTGTTGCTTGTTCTCCGAATATTATTCGCTTTGCTTACGAAATTTTTTATAAACAAATTTATTGCCGCGCATTTCGCGCTCTTGTCTTGCAGATTTATCAGCAAGAAAAAGAAAGAATGTTGTCAATTCCATCGAGAGCGCTTTGTGGGATTATTGCTACGAAATTTTTTCTGATTGCTAACACACTCGACAGTACGTTATAAAATCGTAAATGGTATACAATTTAACATTAATTTTCTAAAGTACAGATTATGAGGAGTAAAGAAAAAGAAAGACGTAAGTGAATTTAGTAGCAATCAAAGGAAGAACATCAATTTGATCGGGGGCGCTTTGAAATTAAAATATTGACAAAAATTTTTTCTAATAATTAATACATTCGATAGTACGTTACGATACATACGAAAATCATAGCTGACACAATTTAATATCAATTTTCTGTAAAATAGAGGTTATGAGAAATAAAA
Source organism: Temnothorax curvispinosus (assembly GCF_003070985.1). Classification (NCBI taxonomy): domain Eukaryota; kingdom Metazoa; phylum Arthropoda; class Insecta; order Hymenoptera; family Formicidae; genus Temnothorax; species Temnothorax curvispinosus. The sequence continues at coordinate 86,473 of NW_020220721.1, read as the reverse complement.
AAGCATACGTGTCTTGTGGATTTATTATAGCAAAAAGAAAAGAAAGAACAACGTCAATTCGATCGAGAATGAAATAGAAATATTTTTACGAAAATTTTAACGTTAATTTTTTTCTGATACCTAATACACTCGACAGTACATTATGATACGTAGAAAATAATAACTGATACAATTTAATGTTATGTAAAGTGAAAATCATTAGAAATAAAGAGGCGTAGGATGTATGAATAAATATGAACGCGTATGGAATGCCGATGTTTTGATAAGTCGCTTAATACCTCCCGGTGTCTGACATTTACGATATTTGCCGTCTGCAAGTGCAGCTTCTGATTACCGCCGATGATAGAACTTCCATTTCACCCTGCTTGTCGATGCAAATATATGAAAGCTTTTTCGCTCTCTCCCGGCTCGGCTCGCTTGTTCTTACGCGAGAAGTAAGTTCTGAAAATTTCCGTTGCATTTTATAGAACAGAGTTAGGTACGTGACATAAAGTGTTAGAATGCATTATATTGCCGGCTGTAACATTAAAGTTGCTTTCATCTCTCTCGACGTACCTACGGCGTCGTAAGGCGAGATTTTCGTAAATTAATATCGTAAGAAGAAAGCACGTCCTCCGCCAAGAGTATCTCGCTTCTCAGATATGCAATTATTACCGTAAGAGGAGGAATATAGAAAGAGATGGAAAACATAACGCATAGAGATGCGTGAAACATTAAAGTAGTTTTTTTATTGTTTCATATTTATACAAATAATAAGCACGATTACATCGTGTTATGTACTATAGATCTGCAGATATGTATAACTTAAAACTTAAATGTACGCTTATATGTATAATATACATATATATATATATCCAGCGTTTTTTGTACAATAAATAAACTCTAGAGCATTTTTAACATAAAAATTGTCGAAAATGTTAGAAATTTTAAGAAATCCGCGAGAATGAAAATTAAATGCCCATAAGCGCGATACATTAAACCTTTGAATATTCTGAGACGAAAGGAAAATAAATTAATAATCCCAATTAAATTTGTCCATAAGCGATGCTAAATTTGGGACAATAAATTCCGGAGAATTATTCACGCGTTTTGAAACGGCGTTTAATCTTGAGATTCGGATCTCTCGAGCTACAAATCCAGAACCGAGGCGTCGGCAATAATCCTTTAACAAATGACGAGATATTGAAAAAAGTAATAACAGCCAGCGCGTGGATGTGAGAAATACACGTTCGGGTTGTAATGGAAGTCATGGGATTCTCGTGTAATCGTCCGATAAATCTGCCATACCTATGCTCGGAAAAGAATATCGTGTTCAAGCTTAATTCGAAGGTGGGTGTGATAAAAAGGGATAGTATAGCTCTCACCGATAATAGAATGGTTAGACCGCGGTCTCGTATATATCAAGCGACACGGTAGTGTCTCGCACCAAGTATGTACAGATATAATAAGGTACACATATAATGCAAGACTGAGTCTGGCCTAAGATTGGCACTTGCACTTAATTGTAAGATTTTATTGTTTAAATTAATATATTTAACATATTGATAATAATACAATCACATTTTCTTTTGTAGATATAATGTTATTTTATGACGCATGCTTGCGTTTCTATGACTACGTTTATACTGCTGCTTATATATAATCCGGTTTTATAACTACTGTATACTATCCGATCCAAAATTTTTCTTTTTTTTTATTATAATGATCATTTAAATATGAACCTATTTTGATACTCTAAACATTTGAATCAATTTTTGATATTTATGTACTAAAAAAGTTGTAGTTTAAATATCAAAAAGGCTCATATCTATAAGTGATCATTATGATCAAAAAAGAAAAATTTTGGATCGGATAGTATATGGTAGTTATTAAACCGGATTATAAGCCGCGGTGTAAACATAGTCTAATATATAAATAATTTATTTTTTATTATTAAAGTCATTCTTTTTCTAAAAATAATCAGATAACTTTGGGGTGATTTATGGGTTGCATAAATCGTTCATCTTTCATCAAAGATGACGAAAATATTGATATTAATATTAAGAAAAATAATTTATTATTAAAATTATCAAATTATACGTGCGAATTTCTCACGATATTATATTTGCAATTCTTTCAGCAAACATTATAAATTGACATAGTGTCACAGATTTCGCAAATTATATTTTACTTATTCTATTATCTATTTGACTATTTCTTATTCTTTATCCAATTGTTCGGGTCGATCTCTCTCTCTCTCTCTCTCCTCAAAAAATATTTAAAAGAATTATCATTTGCTGCAATTAAAAATTTTCAAGCAAAATAACTTTTAACACTGATTCTTAAATTTTATATATGTTAAACTCTATTCAAGATAAAAAATACGTTTTTATTGGCCTTATTTGAATAACAGATGCAAATAGTAGTTGCTTTATATATGTATATTTAAATATAAATTAACATGTAATCTTTTTTAAGAAGATGCGACTTTATAATTATCAAATGATTTGTAAAATAAGGAAAATAATCTGATAAATCTGGGACACTCATTACATACAACAGAATCATACAATTAAGATTCTCTATTTTATTACATTTATCACATTATTACATTCTTTACAAATCTTTGCTAATATTGTTATAATAAACCTTCTAATACGGCATAACTGAATTATATTGAATTTGTAGAAAGGTAAAATGACCCGCGTCTGCAAAAAAAAATGTTAAAAATTAACATTTTCTTATTACTAAAAGAAAACAATTCATACAGTTAATCCGATTACTTATGCTAAATAATTAAATAAAATATTATGTATCATCTTACATGTCTGTTGCTGTATATCCAATACCGATCTGCCCAACTTGCTTGCAATCATTTAATATAGTATTTAATATGTAGTGAAGATAGGAGGGACATTCCTTTGCAACATATGTGATAGGATGACGTTTCGATTTTGCATATAGCACGACTGATTTTTGATGACTACAGAGATCTGGTAGCAATATAACAAAATCAATTAGGATAAAACGTAAATTACCTATTTGCAATTTTATATCAAACATTTGACATAATTATTTTAAACAATGTTCGATATAATTCTTCAAACAATCGAAATAATAAAAATAACTATAATATATTCAATATACAAGTCAATAAACTACTTTCCCAATTTTCAGATTAATTGCAATTCTCTTAATTCTATTAATAATTACTTGTAACATGTCCAATAATAGATATTATTATTTATTATAGCATTGTCAACTTTTTGTAATAATGTAAAATAATACCAGCAAATTATTCATTGTTAAATATTTATTAATAAATATTATTAATATCTATTGCATGTTGACAATGCTATATTTAGTTGCATTATTATTACCAGTTTGGCTTAACGCGGGGCCAAGCAATTCACAATCAGGTTGAGGACGAGTTCCACCGTTCACGTAATAGTCCGCTGTTCCCGTAGATATCGGGGAGCCATATATACCCATGTCCGTGTGGATGACATCGACCCACGCCGCATCGTTACGCGTGAGGTAACATCCGGGAAGGTAAAAAATAGGATTCGCTGGATCTAATGCTACAAACAATAATTTTACACTTAGAAATGTTTCAAAATAATATTATATTATAATGCACCGTATATACATGAAACTACAAATTATAAATTTCTTAACAGATTTCTTGCCAACTTCTCGTTAACGTGATAATTGATAAGTGAAGGTAAAACAGGCTGCGTTTCGTTATTCACTGCCAGTACTAAAAATCTATAGTGTATGTGACGTAAACTACAGATTTTCAGTACTGGCAGTGAATATCGCAGCCATAAAATATAATTGTTATTTAAGAATAAACAATTTTAAAGTAATAAAATAATTAAAAAATAAAAATTAGAAATAAAAATTAATTTATTAAAAATAGAAATAAAACACACACATTTTAAAAATAATTTAATTATATACCTGTGATTCGATATATATTGAAGACGTTGCATTTACCGACGAAACCAGCAATGTGAGCACCCAAGGAGTGCGCTACGATGTAAATTTTTGATACATCCAGGCCGCTATCCACAAGCAATTGTATACTTCGTGCAAATAAACTTCCTACTTTTTCAGCATTTCTGAAAACGTTGTCGTAAGTGCCATTAGAGTATTTACTCCAATCGAGTAGCACAACGTTTTCCGTTCTTCCGTAACAAAGCGCTAATATAAAATTATAAACGTACATTAATTCTCATTGCTTCTTGTTGATTTTGTAATGTTTTAACATATAAACGCTATACCTTCCATCATTAACTGAACATTTGGGTCTTCTGGAAATTGCAAATACCCATAAACGTAGAATATTGTCCGTTTATTATCATCCAACACACTGAGTAACGTCTGGGGCACTGTGATGGGATAGACGATTGTTGCAGGAATTTCAATATTGCTGAAAAGCGAGAATTTACACTAATTATTATTGCTAATTATTATTTGGACATTTAGCTATAGATACAAACCATTTGTAATAGAGTAAATTGACACCAGATGCGAAATCTAAATCCGGTTGATCACCTGAGAAATAACATGCGCACGGTATTAATACGCTCTCGACGTTTGTAAAAATACGTGAAAAATACACATTTACAAGAACACGAAGAACATTGGCCGTGTATTATCCTTGTCGTAAAAAATAATGCAATATACAGATATACAACTGACGGTAACATTTTAAATGAAACTGAAACAAAGACTCTATTACAAACTGTGAGAGAGAAACACGTTTTTAATCCAGACCTCGACTGGGGCGTGCCGATATGCTACTCTACACAGAAACTCAATTCCAACGTAATATATATCCATGCCACCTGCATATAAATGAAATTGCGACATAAGTCAAATTATGCTGCATAAGCGTATACATGGCCGCCTGCAGTGCCGCATAAATTCACTTTCCATTTCCATAAAAAAATATAAATATATGTATATATTGACATTGGATTTTTTAATCATATACAATTCTATAAGCAAAAAATATTATTATAAGTAAATGTCGAGGTAAATGTCAATTTTTTTAACTGAAGCAAATATGTAATATATTTTAGTCGATATTAACTTATCGACATTATCATTAATATAATATATACGTATAGAAATATATTTTATTATATATATAACATATATTACTTTGGCTTCGTTATTATACAATTTTTTTCGTAACAATTTATGCTTCCATACTCACATTACGGTAATTTACTGACAAATGACATTCATTTTTCTTCATTCATTTTTTTCCGTTTTACCTTTTCTCATGTAGTTACGTTTGACGAACTTTATCAGATCGTTACTCCTGTAATATTAGTTTCTCTTAACGTGATGTTAAAGCAGTAACAAGTAGAATCACTAAAGAGATGTCAGATTTAAAAATGGATAAATAAGTCATATAAATCAGTTTATCTATTAGAAAATATTATTTAACCCCCTAAATCCTCTGCAATTTTTAAAATTGTTTACATATTTTATATTTAATCAAAAATTTTGAGAGAATATGGTATTCTGTATTTAAAAAAATCCTGAGAAACACACACAAATCATTAAAATAAAATCTATCTACATTAAAAATATTATATAAAAATACAAATTTGTTAATTATAATAACATTAAAATTTTTAACATTGAAACAGATTATATCGAATTCTATTTTTGGAGTTTAGAATTAAAATAAAAAATTAAATACCCTGCAGACACGCTATATAGGTAATCGTTGTCAGGAACGATGATATCTGTTACAACTTTACAACACAATAATTTTGAAACAAATCTTTCGCAATAGCTTACACGGACGTACGGAAGAATTACTGGTTGTGTTTCCGTTATATACTATAACAATTACGTTAATTAACTCTGTCGTATCTAGTCTTCTTTACGAGTACGTCGACCTTCCTGTAGGCGTTGGCACGATTAACGAATATCGTCGACCTATATGTTAGAATGTTAGATATACCGAGTATATTAATAATAGTACGTAACGAATATATATTTTAAGTATTGACGTGCTCACTTCTATACTTTCGTAGAATCATATATCATGTATTCATCTTATGTATTTAAATGGTATTTTTTATACACATATATAGGTATATAAGATACTTTATTGATATCAATCATTTTATTAAGTTTCTTTGTTTAATCATTAAGAATTGGTTAACGAATTTAATAAAATACGTGATATCAATAAAACATCTTTTATGCATATATTTGAATACACAGATAGATGAATATTTAGCCAATTCATAATTGTTGCATACGAATGCAGCGTACATGTGACAATCACTTTATTGTGCTTTATTATATTTTACGAAGCCATGGTCAGTATGTGGGTAAATTTAAATTTTAAGGTAGTTGTATCACAAAACCCATTTTCATAGGAATCTTTTAAAATTTGAACAGCATATTAATGCAAACACGCTCTACACACACGTGCAAGTAGAAAAAGCTTGACTATACCAAAGTTGAAATAATGGAAATCAAACTTAGCACTTTTTACATGTATCGTAGGACGAAAACGGCTTCCTATATCACGTTTGTAATTGTAGCGATCAAACTACTCATAGGATTTTAATGAAAAACAAAGAGATGACAAAAGAGACTTGTAAAAATATTCTTACAAAAATACAAGACCCTTATCTATTTAGTTTTGAAGCTATTGTTACACAAAGTACACAATTTCTCATAGCGATGGACGCATACGACAGCTAACCTGTAAAGATCTTGCAACACTGCGCATATGAAGATTAGATATATATGTAGTTCAGACATTGCCGCTAAGGCTTTAAGTTTTTTCTTTAATACTTTTTTTTAATTAATCTTCCTTTGTAACGTTCAACAGACATTTTCGCTTCTATTTCTTCTATTTATTCAAAATAACCTCGATAGCATACTGGTATACTGACATTACTGACGCGAGTGAAAACAGTAGAAACAGTACAAGCTCAGTCAAAAGTTTTACACAGATAAGTAGAGTTTTCATACATTATCGTATTGCAGTGTGACCATTATTTTTGACTAATACTGTCGCGATACAACTACCTTAACATGCGGTTTACAATTTTCGTGATACCTATATATTTTTTCGAAGCTATAATTGCATTATGATTATATCATCGATGGCTTTCCAGTAACATCTGCGAACAGCGTGCAACCGTGACTACCATGATTTACGCTCACACAATTATCGCGAAAAAAGTCTTCTATGAATTTGCGATATGCGCAAATATTTGATTTTTCATTATTACTCACAAACGAGAATCTTTTATCTTTGACATTAACACGCCTTTGTCTCTCAAAAAAATCTTCTTTTTCTATTAAGAGTAAAGAAAATTATCTACCTGTTTCAACTAACATTATATTAATGCATTATTTGCGTTACGCAGAACATAAGACATAAATTTCTGTGAAAATTATTTGTTGTAGCATTATACATGAAAAATATTCTAATCGCATTTCCCAGTTCCATTCGTATAGAGCTCGATAGATATATCGTCGCGTATTTTATATAAATAAATAATCCTCTAGCACCAGAGCACCTGGGCCTCGCCGCGTCGCCCCGCGTCCAGTCAAGCTGAGCCGAGTCTGAGTCGCATCTACGTGCGTGTCGCACGGACGAGATTAATAAATCGCGCGAGGGGTCTCTCCACCTTTCTCTCGCGCCGACGCGCGTGCTACCCGTGCAAAAATTTACGGGTAAGCCCATTTGCCGTAGGACCGCGTAAATCACCGTCATTGTCTTGTTGCTTTATTACCCCTGTCCAGTGGGCTTCTCTCGCGCGGCCGCTGCCACCGCGAGGGACGAACAACGCGTATTCCATGCGCGTATATGCGTGTGTACGACGCGACGTGTATGCATCGTATATACACGTATGTGCGGAACGCATCAGACCAGACGCATGCGAGGCGCATACATACGTGCACGCAACCGCAGAAGCGCGCACGCGGAGAGCCACGGCAAACGAGGCGTTAGGCTAAGTTAATTCAACCGGCTCGCCTCCCAAGTAGCCGCGCCGCGGAAAACGTGAATCGCTCGTCGGAAGTGCACGGATCGTTTCTGTATTACCCCACGGCGCGATGCGGTGCGGCAGCAGCGTAGAAGAAACTGCACGCGGCGGCGGCGGCGGTCGTTGTTGCCCGCGTCCACGGTGCCGCCAACAGTCGGGGATCTTTGATCATCAGAGGGGGATTAGGTGGATGAATATAAGTCAGTTCCCTACTCCTCCCTCTCCTCCTTTTCTTCTTTTTTTTGCTCTTTCTCCTCCTTCTCCTCCTCCTCTTCATTCTCCTGCTCCCCGCGCGGGTTCTCCACCCTACGCGAAAATGACTAATGCGTTTCGCGTACCCGAGAATTACCGCGGGGATAATGCGAAGGTATGGGAGTCCCGTCTGTCGGTGGCGCGCCTCGGGACGCATTATGTATGGTAGCCTAATTTTATTGCACCATTCAGGGAACGCCGCGCGCTCCCATCGTGCGCGGGTTTCTTTTCTCTATGGAGATTACGCGGCTCGACTCTCTTTCTCTCTCACTCTGTCTCTCTTTGGAATAATATCGAAAATTATGGTGAACACGTCGTCCTCAGGTTGTCGCAAATCGATAATTTCACCGGTGGGATCGCGGTGGGTATATTGTCACGAGAAACGAGTCTATATATATGTTTTATAGATATGTAATTTGTACAATTTTTATTATATATATCAGATATTATTAAACAGTAATCTATAATAAATATTTTAGGGGAAGTGCTATTTGCTTTAAATAATTTCGATCGATCAAATGCAATAAATAAAGCAACATACAAAGACTGTTTTAAAAAACTGTAAATTTATACTGTTTATAGTAAAATTAAATTTTGATGTAGAAAGCTTACTCAAAAGGTATTTTAACACACAGTCAGTGTATACTTATTATATTATATATTATATTTTATGTTCGCATATTATGCAATACTTATAATTCGAGGAAAATTGGAAGAGTAATACTAACGGGTTGTCGCGGCGAACGCGAAAGCGCACCCTCGATGATAATAGTCGCACCGCGTGCAATTCTCACTTACTCGCCCTCCCGCCGGCGTTGCGTCGTGTTGCGCGTATCTCCTCGCCGATACACATATTCGCGAGATGCAATCGTCGCTGCCATCGCCGCAGCGGTGCGTAATAAACGGCTTCTTTTGCAGCGCGTTTGCGGCGGCATTCGCCGTTGTTATACCGGCCATCGCCTTCCTATTGGTACATATTCCGACGATTTAGCGTGCACGCCGTAAAAGGCCCACGACTCCGCGCCGCGTCCTTACCTCGTGAATCGAGAAGAGCGAACAGCACCGACACGATACACCGTTAACCGAAGCCGAGCCCGGACTCCGCCACCGGGAGAGTAAGGTCGCGAACGATATCTACGACATGCCGATTCCGCATGAACGAACAGAAAATACGATGTTGCACTGTCCCCCTCGACCAACCCTTCCCTCTTTCTCTTCCCTTCTCGCGGGACTCCTTTCCTCCGCGTGCCATGCTTTCCTCTCTCTTTTTCCCTTGCTCACTCTCATCCAATCGTTTCGTTCACCTCGCGAGCATATTTATGACCCAGGAAATAAAACGGCAAATGCACGGTGGAGGCTCATTTGCAAGATTCGCCTAAATCTAACTCACGAGCGTGGACACCGTGTAATGGACTTGGCTCTCGAATCACTGCTACGGCGACTCGAGCTTGTCGATCTCAGTGCACTGCTAAATCATTGTTCCTTTCGCTATTCAAGATATATGTCTCTCAGTATCGTGTTTTATTATTCTAATATCATTGATAATAATTTCTAATCCATCGAGTATCAACTGGACGTTATAAATAACATTCCCTATAAAACTCTGGATATAATGAAATACTTCCATGGATTCTTCTGTAATTATTACTAGTTTATGTTGTAAAACATAATGAAGAAATTAAATTGTAACGCGGAAAGAAATAAAATTTATGCAATAACTTTGGTAAATAACGTTTACGACTAATTTATGAAATTAAATACAATAATAAGTGTATAATCGATTAAAATCACGTGAAGAATTAAAATTTAGACATTTCGATTTATTTCGTCGCAAGCGATAATATAGTTTACTTAATTTTCTTAGCGCGTGGCACACCAAGTGCGCAATCGCCCTTGCTGAAACTGCTCTCGTCAGGTGTCCGCAATTATATTCAAGATTACGCTCAGATGCGATGCTGCGATAATGAGCAGCGTAATCACGAGTGCCTTGCGTCTCGCCAAAGAAGCGTGTCTTAAGAAATCTGTACTGGATGGCAAACTATGAGATTTTATTCAACTATTTTTTGCAGTCGCTTTATTGCAAACTTATTTATCTACGTTACATGATTCTTAACTTTGGATATTTTTGCACAATAATAAAGAAATAGTTGTAGTTTCGTTAGCGAAATTAAGTTTCGATAATATAAATCTAATTGCAAGATTAAATTACCTGTAGATCAAGAGTTTGTAATTTAATTTATTATTTATTATTTTTGAATTTAATGATATTGTGATAAGAAAATACATTCTGTACTTTTTTTTATTTTATTTCAGATAAATTAAGCTTACTTTACACATTTTCTAAATTGAGTGTGTTTTATTGTCGGAAAAAAAAAACAAGTTGTCAAAAGTATGCGATTCTTTCTACTCCTCTTTTCGAAGCATTGACAGCATAGGTTAATGCTCTACTGAGCGTCTTAACCTGCAGTTGCAGCACACAATCATAGTAATGACTATTCAAAATAGACACAGGCATACGCTGACTACCGTTTATCCTCGTCACACCCTGATATTCTCGCGACCGCAAGGTGTGTCTGCAACTATGGTTTCGCTGGCGCGGGCGGCACGATCTGTGGTTTTTTCTTTTTGTTGAAAGTATCATTACAGTTTGAAGCTACTGAATGCGCACGTTTCGTTTTCGCTGCGGCGTTAATGAGGGATTAGCTGGGAATATATTATGTTCCGACGAAAATTTTTAACCAATCCGTGATAAACGTGAGAACTAAACAATGTAAAATAATTAGGATTTAGCTTATTGTTAGTTTACTGCATTTAATTGATTACGTTGGGTACGACATCATTATAACTCTAGAGCCAGTAAAGCCCCTTGCACAACAGCCGATAGTGATAGCGACAGCGACAAAGTTGCCGACAAAGCTACAGCTTTGTTGGCACCTTTGTCGCTGTCGCTATCGCTATCGCCTATTGTGCAAGGAGCTTAAAGCTATCCAAAATTACAAAATTATGTCAAGCGCATTGTAGTAAATTTAATATAAAATATACAAAAAATGGATTGTTTCCGCAGAAATAACTGATCCGCGTAATCATTTGGACTTAGCAAACCTAGGGATCAGAGCTCAATACTCTGGCGAACACAATACACATACACATACACTCATATATACTCTTTTGTGATTAATAGTGAATAATTTTGAGCAGAAATAGAAGCAAAACTTAATTTAGGAAAAAAAAGAATAAGTTCAGATTTTTATATGCGTAAAAACTTTTTTTATTAAGTTAAACGTTACAAAAACTTAAGGAACCAAGAACAAGTTTTCGTCAAAACTTCTACATTGATATTGATTTATCGTCGATATAAAGATATACAAATTGATTGTATAGATAAAATCTGTGCATTATAACGGACTGCATTTAATTTTTGTATTTTATTAGTTTCACAATAAAACCACCTTAGAATATGTTTTTGTCGAGGCATAAATCCATTTTAAACTTAATTCATTACTTGACACTAAACTAAAAAAAGACATTCGTTAAATCAAATATCCACGCGTAAGAATTGCAAAAAAGTCCAAATTAAAATTTTATGAACTAGTTACATTTAATGGTACCTTATCTTCTCCGACGGTCCATCTAAATTTGTCACAATGCATTTTCAGCTAAGTGTAAGTGCAAAAAAATCTATTATAACTATAAGTTTAGCCGTCAATAGATATCACCGACGGCATCACGACGCGCGAAAAAAGGGTGTGAAAAGGCACGGTGCAACCTGCTGGTCCCACGAGAGCCGTCTTTACGGTCCGCGGCAGCGGCGGCGGTAGACGCTGACGACATAGTAGTCTCTACTGCAGCATCCCCGGCGTTCTTTACACGCCGCGCGGGATGCGCGTACACGCGTGCCCCGGCTTCCACACGTCGCCGGTGCCGGCGTGCGAACACGAGCGACGAGGCCGAGGCGAGCTCATGTGGGTGCGCCGTTCGCGTGTGGTAAGGACGTTCAGTCGGTCGGTCGAGTAGTGCCGAGAGAAAACGAAGGTAGATTGGCGCAAACGAAGCGAACAAAAGAGGGAAAAAGAGAGAGGAAAGGGGAGAGTATGCATCCGCGTATCGGTGTGAGACAAAGAGAGAAAGAGACACGGAGGGCGATAGGGAGAGCGAGGGATACACCTAGCCGGAGAGCGAACGGGTCGGCGAGACTGCAGAAAGAGGGAGAGCAATCTCGCGCGCGCGACTAGCATTAGTAGTAGTAGTAGTAGTAGTAGAAGTAGCACTAGTGGCTGTAGTGGTAAAGTAGTAGTAAGGTGTACCTTACTCCGGTGAGCGGAGGCCGTTGTCAGTTCTCCCGAGACCATAGGCTCGAGCCATCGCGAGATCTCCCTCTTGACGAACTCCCACCGCACGACAATTCATAGTAGCGCCTCGTCAAGGTGACACCTTGATTGTCATCCCGGTTTGCTCTCCTCGCGATCGCAGGATCCCACGAGTAGAAGGGAACGAGAAGGCTGCTGAGAACGAGTAGAGAGAAATATAAAAAGAGAGACGGGGGAGAAAGGGAGGGAGAAGTGCTTGATTATCGAGATGGACTTCTTCGATGTTGACTTAGATATCACGCAAAAATTTATATAATTAGAAAAGAGACCAACAGTCAATAGACTTATTAAAGAAATACGCGTTTTGTTTTAACTTTATTAGCGCCCTGCTCGATAATAATAATTAAGTAGATCTGAAGAAACGGAGTTGGTTGAATAGGTCACGCAAGTCGAAGCGAGCGGCGCGGCGGGGAAAGAGTTGAGAGCTCGCAACGGCGAGTACATCTCATTAGGCGAGAGTGACAGTGGAGTTTCGCGCGTAAACGAGGGGGTGGCTACCATTCGAATTGATCAGTGAGGAAGTGTGAACACGAGTGTGGTAACACGACGAATTTGCACGTTGACGTCGCCCGACTGACGCTGGTGAACAAGGTAGGACTCACTCTTCACCACCGAGATTGCGGCAATATGTTCCTTACGCAATCTAAGATATTGATACTATCTATTATACCATCCTCGGTCTATTCCCCGACGAGTAGCTGTGAAACGACTGTTCTACAGACTATCTATTTCGCTACTAGTATTTATCAAATGCCTCCTTTCTCCAATTGGAAGACGTTATTGCTCAATTGCGTTTCGGCCTTTAGGAAACAAAACGTAACGCGTCCGAACCTTTCAAATACCATTCTTAAATAAAACTTATGATAAGTCAATATGTTAAACGCAAAATGCTTTAAGTATTTGCGTAATTATAACTTTGTACGAAACTAAGTACGATGAATGTCTTTATCATGTAATACACGCACGCTGGCGCATTTCTCTTCTTTTTTTTTTTACATTTGCGGAATTATATGTCGAGAAATTACTTCCAGTTTTCTAATACAAACGAACGCGTTTGATCTGGTCGAGAAAATAACGCGCAGTCGATTCGCAGTTAATACGTAGAGAGTTCCTTGGGAATGACGGAGCGTCGGCTGACATTAAGTTTTACTCTCTCTTTCAGCCGGCTCGTATAGCGGCATTCGCGTATACATGTGTACGCGTACACGTGCGTGTGTCTGGGAGCGCCGGAGTAGGGCGATTTGTCAGTCAATTTCTTATCGGATTAGAGGCACTTAATGTACGATTATACCAGCGCCGGGCGCAGGTGCACCGGCCCTAATCTTGCTTCCTGCAGCTCATGTTGCCCCTTGCTGCGTGCCATTCCAGCCGCTCTAACACTGAACGCGTTCCGCGGCCTATCGGGATAAGTTAACACGGGGTATCCTTTACAACGGCTCCGATAGCGATTTACTGTAGCGATTTGCCGCGGTTCTCTCCAAGGATCGTTAACCTGCAACAGTGACCTACGGTCTTTGAATTCTGTTCTTTTCGGTTACCTTTCTACGCTTTCTGCTTTTAGGATGGCACAATATATGTTCGTACTTTCGAATGGGGAAAAAGGACGATTAGACTGTGGGAAAGAGAATTAAACACACGATTTCAAAAATTTCATCGAAGTAGGAATTGTTACTCTAAAAAAGGAGAGTAATAGGTATTATGTATAAAGTATTTTTATTTTCGTGTAAGAAAGTGTCGGTTACATAAAGGACTCAACATTAAAATAAAATTAATCTTGTGCAGCATAAAAATGAGGATGTATGTATCGGTTAAAAACTTATCGTTATAAAAATCTATTGCATCTAATTCACTAAAGAATTTGTTACAGTATAATATTTCATCAGCAATTTCTATTTTTTTAAATCTAATACCCAAACGCGTATTTCAAATATTAATTCTGAAAAAATACATAAATCATTATCGAATACTTTGAAATATATAAACTGTATAAAATGCATATCTTTTGCAATATGTTAGACATTTAACAATGTATTCGTTCGAAATATGCATGTGCTCGTTGCTGACGAAACGTGTTATAAACTATTGATGAAACAGACATAGTTAATAACATAATTGTCATGATGTTACGTGCTGTAGGTATGTTTAAGCAAGTAGTAACCCGATGACATCTTTGCGGTACTGTTACCGCAGCAGTGCTAATTCAGCGCACACGATCTGTGCAAATGACCTCAACCTCAAAATTACATACGTATTCGACGCAATTTATGATATCAAGGATAAGGCTTGCTTGTAAAAACAAAATTGATAATTAGTTTGAATAATTGTGCGTGAAAATCGTTTTCTTTTAATTTTATTCAAAAATTTGATTGATTAAACTATAATTGCGATATAATAAAATTCTGAAACTAATGAAAACTGGAAAATTATTGTAAGTTACATCTTTCGTATTAATGTTTCGTAATGAGAATTGTGAAATACTATAAGAATTTTAAAAGACATGATTTCGTAAGAATTTTGCCAGCACAGTTCTACGGGATATTTCGTTCAACTCGAGCTCCCGTTATTGAACCAATCTGCTCAATTTGTGCTTGTGAACCACTTTCATTGATCGTTTATTCGCTCATTTAAATCTGAAGCGCAATTAGCATCGAAATGCAACGCTCGCTCTCACTTTCGATGATGAGTCGCCAGTCTGAATCGGCAACCGCAAAACCATCATCGTCAACGGAAGGTAATAAGGATGACGACGAAGAATCGCCGCGTTTCCTCGCTCGACTGGGTAAACTCGGCGACTTTGTCGGTGCGGATATTTCTTTGCCTCGCTTGTTGTCGTTGTAAGGAGTGTAGGTTTAGTAATGCCGCAAAAAGCGCCGGTGTGCATCCTTCTAATCGCTTTGCATTCTTGGCGCGGATCCCATTTTGTCGTAGAGCGAATACAGACGCTGTAGCCTCCGTTCAGCAGAAAGCAATCCTTGTCGTAAGGATTCTCTTCCCACCTTTTTTCTGTTGACTGCCGTTTTTCCATTTTTTTTCTCTTGCTTAAATGCTGAAATATATAGCAAACTATATTATTTCTTCTCATATAAAAATCATATTCTATATCAAAATAAGAAAAATTTATTTTAAAATGCAAAAGAAAAAAAATATCTGTTATATTTTTACACATGGCATTGGATGATACTTTTGTTGATAATATTTTAAAATTATGAATTACTTTTCCATAATATTTCTTTATTTCGTTAATTTATAATTAATGCGTATGCATTCTTTATAGTTTTCCATTTCAAACGTTTATGATAGAAATTGTATTATGTAGGTACATTTATTTTAAATAAATTACGTAAAACGTGTATTTATTTTAAATACACTACAATCAACATGTAATTTTACTCGTGGATAAATTATTAAACTATATAAAAATATATATATATATATATACACATAAGGATTTGTTTGAGGAAAATGTTGTTCTGAATTGGAACAAAATCAACACCTTCGATAAATTTGACAGCAAAATTCTGAATGAGATCGTAGATTCACGCGGACGGTATTTATATTTCTAACTGGATTGCGTTCACAACAGATGGGCAATCAGCGAATCAAGCGGGGCTTTTATCCTATATGGCTAATCTCTCGAATCTCGGTACGCAGCAAAAGACACTCCACCGAATAGCGTGAGCATCGCGATTCGAAAGCCCGCGCGTCACATCGTCAAATGGTTTCCAGGAAACATCGGATTCTTCGCCTTAATGCGAACCTGTTCGCTCGAAACAACCTTCTTACGCCGAACAATGGCTGTGGGTATATAGGCGTGGGTGATCAACGAAGGATACAAAGCAGATCTGACCTTATACGATCCAACAGGGAGATAAAGTTAGGCTGTATAGCGAAGCGTGTCCGGCACTACGTCGACCGCGGACGTCGTAACAGAAACTTGGTTGTTCATTTTTATGAGTTTTACGATTTTGCAGAATCCGACACGGATATCCTTACGTCGCAACGTGCATTATTAAAATTAGATGCCGATCCAAATAATAAATTTTAGAAATTGATTTTATTTGTTTCTTTACGTAGTATTTTGCGTAAGTCATAAATTTTATATTTACACACATACACACAAGATTTTGATGTATATATATCAGAACTAAAATACTTCAAGAAAATTCAATACGGTTGTCTGTACTTTTGTTTCTTAGATTATTTTTCTCTCAAACAATTATTCCGATTAAATAAAAATTTAATTAATTATAGTCTATTATAAGTTCTTTGGTATTTAACTTGTGCGATTTTAAATAAATAATACGTTCGAGCATAAGATAGCATAGGTAAAGTTGCGTAAAGTTTTTAAATTCGTCTGACCATTGTTTACCATAACTACTTAGAATGACTAGTTTTATAGACTTGCATAAGACGCGGATTCGTTTGCGAGTTGCATTTGACTTTCACGAGATACGAGTGGCCGCGTAACGAAGAGCTCATCGAACAATCCTACACGTGAAATCAACCTAAGAACGAGCTCTCAGCTCACAACAGCTTTAAGGACAAGTGTGTAGCGCGCGGCCGAACGTTTAATCGGCGGCGTCTCACGGTCCATTCTTTTTCCCAGTCGCCCAGTCCCGGAGCAGCCCCGTAATTTAACGACGCGTTAGACTGATTTTACAACCTGTAAAACCAGCAGACTCCACTTTAAACACGATCCGTTGGGGAAGAGAGAGAAAGAGAGAGAGAGAGAGAGAGAGAGAGAGAGAGAGAGAAAGAGAGAGAGAGAGAGAGAGAGAAGAGAGGGAGACGAAAACGAGAGGGAGAGAGAACTTTTACTCGCGTAAAAGAGCTGGCCGATATGTGCTCTCCTGGCCGAGAAAAGCCGTGGTAGGGATTAACAGGTTATCGTGTACGAAGGACTGGCGCGCGTAATTATGTTCGTTACGTGGCGTTACGTCGCCTTACGTACGTTTACTCTGTACTGCGATGCGCCACGATGCACCGTTCGGCTCGTTCTCTCGGCCAGCGGAGCTGGAAAAAAGAACCGCGCTCTGTGGGAGGGAAAGAAAAGCGGCGGCGCGGCAGAAAAGTTCTCTCGACGAAGCGACGGAATGAGGGACAAAGAGGCGGAATAGGCGGAGGTTGTACGGACGGGGGAGAGAGAAAGAGAGAGAGAGGCGGGAGAACTGAAAGTCTGAGGATCTTCTGTTTCGCCGCGTTCTTGAGGAATTTTTACGACTACCGACTGTCGGGAGTGTCGGGTAGCCCTTCAGCTAGGATAGGCCTCTTAGGTCTGCACGAGGAGTCACGTACCACTTGTGGCTTTACTACTTTCACGTTTAAGCGGCTATTAGCGGCGATTCTCGTGACGGTAGGCCCCGAAGGAGGAACCCTATTCCTCCTTCATCTCCGCCTCCGTTTTCCGCTCATTCTCCTTCGCGATTTTACGTTCCTCCGAATATCCCCGCTCGCACCTTTCTTTGTTCGCACGTTTCATTTTAATCTCCATTAACACATGCTCGAACTTGATAAGCCCTATTGGAATAATAAAGATATTTGATAGAATAGAGCCAATATTTCGACATCATCAGCAGTCAATGCTAAAATTGGCAAAAAATTAAAAGATTATATTTGAAATTATGTTGTAATATTGTGAAATATTTGATTAAGAGTTCACGAAAATGAATAAGATTTAAAGCTATGTGTTTTAACGTAATTCTTTTAGAATGCGTTATTTGTAGGACGGGAAATGTAAAAAACTGGGACTATGAAGATAAATATAAACGTAATTCATGCAATAATTTTTAAGAGTTTAATGATATAAAAATTGTTTATATATATGTAATTGCTAGAGAGGCTTAAAATGTTACATTTAAATGAAGAACTATTAGGCTTTTTTTACAGTGTACATAATTTAACAATTCTTATGAGATATATTGCCATGTTTAGAGCTAACATCTAACACATGCAACGACTTTTATTAGGGTACATTGATTTATGACATTTGGACACTGTTCGCGTGCGAACGACAAACTTATTATCTGAACTCTGAAGCATCATTAAATGAATTCCCAAGCGCGAAAAAGTATCCTTTATAAGATACGAGACACACGTGTCGACACAGTCAAATTTTTGTATGTTATTTGGTTAAACGTGATCAAACATGAGATGTGGGGGAGTGCAAACACTCCTTTTACTGAAACATACATATGTTAATATCTTTATAGAGATTTTTTAATAAGCTTCTAACGGATTTATAATAAATTTAGATTGAATCCTACGAATAAATGTTAAGAAATATTGATCAGCCATTGCTATAAGTACGTGTTTCTTGAAGAAATAATTGCACTTTCCATCATTAACATATGCTTTAATTATATAAATTGATATTTCTCGATGCTATCTTGACAAGACTTTCTTATGTCCATCTCTACCAATATAGATTAACTTTAATTTCTGTTTAATTGATTTTTTTATCTTTTTCTAGTTTTAAAAATCAGAAAAGAATAAAAAGTAATTTAAGCAGAGATTAAAGTTAATCTATAATGGTAGAAAAGGACATTAATGGTTTAGACTTAAATTCCAATTTAAGTCTCAAGTTAAATTTAAAGTTTATCTCCAAGAAACTTTACAAAATTATTTTACACAGACAGAAGGAGAGGGAAAACTATTTGTTCAAATTTATGTTATTATTTGTTAATTTTATCTATAAACACGTACTGTGTAAAATAAGGCAAATGCCTCCTTGTTTAATGCGTTCCTGCGGGGGAAGTCATAAAAGTTAATTTATTTTCTTTCCCCTCATTTTTTTACATTTTATTTTGGCTCTTTCCTCTTGACCCGGTCGGGTAGCGATTGCTAGGGAGAGAAAAAGAAACGATCTCGCGGGAAAGGAAGACGACGCTCCCGCGAGGCGGGCGCCGGGCCTCTGATGTTTGAGAGTCATCGCCCGCCCGGCCGTGTTTTTGCCTCCTCGTGGAAGTGTACGCTAAGTAAAGGTTACCCGGAGTCGTGAGGCGACGAATGGAGGAGCGGGCGGCGAAAAAGGAGCATCCGAGCAGAGCGGAGCGGCGGTGACCGTTACCAATCTTTCGCTGTTGCTGGTAGCAACCTCGAGAGCAAGTGTAACCGCGACGAACAGTGTGAACCGTCGGCAAATGCGAGTACATTTCGAACCTTCGAAGATGAGAAGGACGGACGGGGTCGCCGCCGCCACCATCGCTACCAAGGAAAACGTGATGACCCGGTTCTTCTTTTTTTTCTGTCTTTCTCTCTTTCTCTCTCTCGACCGACTGACCACCGTTAAACTTACGGCTACTGCCAAGCGACATTGTCTCGACGCGCCGAAGTTAACCGTGAAAGCGTCGCTTTCGTCTCGCTCACAAGCCCGACACGGAAGACTTCGTTCCTGCGGCTGGTCGCTAAGTGAATACAGACATGATGGTCAGACATGACAAGTTTTTTTTTCCAAAAGCGCTCAACATTTTCTATTTTCTTTTATCTCTGTTCTTTTTCTAGTAATAATATTTCTTTTCTATAAATTATATTCTGATTTCTTTTGAAAGCAGAAAAGGATTTAAATAGTGCCAAAAAAGTTAGTTAAACTTGATTCTTCTATAAATCGCTTCTTACAATTACAGTTTCTAAAAACTATAATTTTATTACATTAGTAATAAGATTATTAATTAAAAAAGTAAAATTATTAATTTAAAAAGTAATTTAATAAGATTACATAACGTTAGAAAAAAGATAGAGGAAAATAGAATATTAGTTCTCACGTCTTCTCACTTAACGTGATTGATACAGTGAATCATATTATAAATTGTAACGTGACTGGCGCGGAAAAGGATAACTCCTTAACAGAGACAGAAAGTACAAGCTGTCCGACAACTCCATGGTGTCGTTACCTACTTGTCATTCTATAATTTATAGGCTTACGTACATAGAATATCCTATCATTACCTTTCCTTTTCCGCCTTTTCTATTAGCTCTTCAAATTTGACATGCACGCGTATGTTATTTGCGGTGTCTGAAAAAAAGCGCAGTCTCACGCAGTGAGCATTATATCGAGCGTTATTGACAGGTTCCTATTACCATTGAGTTTCTCTCTGTGTGTACGTGTATGTATACGTATATGCGCACACGATATTTTTCTCCGTACCTACATACATCGAGTATCATAAAAAGTTATTATCCTTGTGTTCCCTTTTTCTGTACTTAATCTTCAACGACCGTATAATAACATGCATTTCGGTCTCAGTATAGACGTAGACGTTTTATAAAGTATAGGAAAATATAACAAATTGTGTGTTTGTTGTTGACTTTATCTTTATACATCGTGGCTACTCATAGTAAAAAACTAAACCGATCAAAATTAGCCAAAGGTGAGAAATAATCTTTTATTGAGAATACTTTGTCACATTTCCGTATTTATAAAGACCGGGTCGTATAATGATGGACGATCCGGCGCCAAACTTACGCAGGTCGCTATTAGTTCTGCTGGAGCAAAGAAAGGGATCGAAAGATCGCGTAGCGACAGAATAGATTTACGAGCCATAAAAGCTCCAACAATCGGTGTTCTGCGTACGCGTGCTGTTTCGAACGAGTCAACGCCATGGGCGCCGACAAGAATTTTTCTAAAAAAGCTAGTATAATCTGTAATTGTGTCAACGGGAATTAATTTTATTATATAAAGTTGTGTTAACTTTATTATTAAATTTATAAACAATATATTGTTTTATAAAAATACAATGGGGATAGTACCTTTCGTTTTTAAATTTTCGTTTTCTTGCGTGATGCAAATGAAATTTTACTTTTGTTGAATTTGATAAAATTATTTCTAAAGATATGTATGGATTCGAGAAAATATTTCTTTATAGACATTTACAAAAATTCTAATAAATTATTTTTTAAAGAAATTTATCTGCTTAAGAAATATATGCTGTAATTTTTATTTTTCCGCTATATAAAAGAAATTTCGAGTACAAGTTGAACTCATGTTGTTCGATATATATTTCAACAGAATAATTAAAAAATAAGATCATTGCATAACAATTTATATCGCGGGATATCACGAAACAGTGCGATGGGTCGCGTTTGAAGAGTTTACCTAATTATACACTTGTTTAATTTTCTTTATTCTTTCGCGGTGAGAGTCGCAACACTGCTTTCTCGCCACCCGCATCGCGACGCTCATGGTACCTCCTCGCTTCCGAAAAAGTAATATCCCGACAACGGTTCGTCGTAACGACTCATGATGCCGGATTCGGCACTGAGTCTCTACGAGGCGCCAATATCTTTTTAATAGCTCGGAAACGTGCGGAGATTAAGTGACCGCTAAGCGAATTTACGAGCGAAAAGGTCCCGACCTGTCATCAGCGTCTGGTGTGCGTATTTCTATATAGCTGACGACGACGACGACGACGACGGGGTGGCGAACGCAAATTGCCAAGGAGCGGAAGTCGTCACGCGAGCTTCTCAGAATCGATATAGCTTTCAACGTCTATATTAACGCCCCGCCGTTGTTTTTACCAAGGCGAATTTCAGACGCGAGGGGTCCCCGGAGTCCCTGCCCGGTTCGGAATACAAGCAATAAGTTGAGGAAAGGTCTATTCACGTTACCTGGACAGAATCGTCCTTCTCCTTTTTTTTTTCTTCTTCCTTTGCACGGTGATCTTTCGTTCGAGAAACAGCGTTATTTAAGCAGAAAAATTTCTCATCAAACAAGAATGTCTGTTTACTTTCCTGATAACGTAAAAATGCATCGCAATATTTTTTTCCAGCTCGGTCTACTAAGAATATTTTTGTATATAGAATTCTATGAAAACGAATTATGTGGATCAACTATGAATCAGCACGAAATGTTGAATTAATGTTAATGGTGGCCGAATTAAAAATCCATTTGCGTTTTAATTTATGATTAGCGACGAGTTGGAGAACTGCACATCCTTAACTACAAACCGATAATATGAACAGGCAGTCATCAAACGATCATAATTAATTATATGTCTACGTCAAGACAGGAATTTCCTCGATGAGTACTCGCGTGCTGTTACATTTTAATAATCAAAGTGCCGCCCATGTCAATGTCGTTGAGACGTAGTGTAATTGCACGGCTTTATACAGGTTGCTTTAAAGAATCTGATTTTAATTTTAAAGACAGCTTCTTTACTGAATCCCGCAATGCTGTAATAAGTGTACATTAATAGGAAATATGACAAGATTATCTTGCATGATAAAGATCTGCATATCTAAACAAACAAGCATCAGCATATTTTATTAACTTTAAAATAAAGGTAGATATAAATGTGAGGCTAAATATATATTGTAGAATTAAATTATCTTGAAAAGATGATAATCTTTCACATAACATGTAACATAATTTAAATCTCTAGAAATATATTTTTACTTATAAAACTTACAATTTATAAAAATTCTACTCAAGTACGTGAAAATCTTTTATTTCACATCTATTTTCGAGCACCAGCATTTATGTTTTTGCAATTCGATATTGATATTTTAGATATCTGGAGTTTTTGATTTATGGGTAGGTAGATTATAGACATCACCTTTCCTCCTTAGTCATCTCTTCTCTAAATTTAATAGTCTCCTCGGTTTTTTTGACGTAAAATTCGTGCGTGTAAATCGCACGGTTGGGAAGATCACGTTCGCCGGTTGCGGTTCGCGAAGGGACAAAAAGCGACTCCCGCGCGTCACATTGCGTCGGCTTTCAGGACAGAAAGATGAGTGAAAAGAATCGCCTGCGGAACGGGTATCCGAGCGAGCGGGGCAGGTAGGAGGTCCATTTGCTGAAATAATGATAACCGCGTAATGAGACGACGGCCGCGTCGGTGGCGGCGGCGGCGGCCGGGAGACGGTTGGAATTATTAGCCGCGTTTCCCGGTATCGGAGCGAAGGGACGTTTCCCCGGCCTCCCTCCGTTGTACCGCGCTGTCGTTTGTGCATCCCGCGCAAACGAGTGTCATCGGTAGGTACTCGTAAAAACAGAGAGCGCGCGGAAAAAGAGCTAATGCCGGGAGATTCTTGAAGAAGGAAGATTCCGTCGTTGTGTGACCGGAACCTTATGAACTGTTGTACCGTCGCATTCTTTCCGCGTGCGCGCAAGCAACAAGCAAACGTAAATTTCTGCGCTTCTTTATGCCCGGCCGGACGTTTAAAATCCACTTTGGTCTGTCCGGTCGCGCACAATAGGACCACCCAACGAAGGAGTCGTTTGCGAGAGGAGCTTTCGGTCGGCCGATTAAAATTATATGTCGTTCGTTCGTGGCGATGCGGGGGGTGTCGCGTGATAACTCGACGAGTCATTGCATCCATTTCATTTCTTCCTTTTTGTTCTGTAATTGACCATATCTTTAGAAGAGCGAGGAATTCGGACTAACTGCGCTGTAAATTATTATTATCATATATTCCTATAGACCAAATTTTTTTATTTTTTTAATTATAGTCTCTCAATTTTTTTTACGTGAAAAATTGCGAAAATGATCTAACATGTATTTAAAAATTTCAAGACTAACATACATTTTGAAAATTTAAGAGAGCAAATCTTAGTTATCTATAAATTTAAATTAATTTTTTATTTTCTGAACAAGAAAGTTTATAGATTATTTTTTCTCCTTAATTCTTGAACTTTTGTTTCTTTAATACATTGTTATACGATTATGTTGAATGCGGCAATAAAAATTAAAAATTTAACGCGATATGCTATATAATTAGTACTTTACTCATCATGGTCTGTTCGATCTACATTTGTCTATATTTAGTACATCTCGAACACGGCGAAAAGTCCTTGAGACAGTGCGACGCGGGAGTGCATTTTCTTCGATGAAGGGCAGTGGAGTATCTCGCGAGAGTGAGAGAGCAGGAGAGAGAAGGAAGAAACGGGGAGATAACGCGTTTTTAATGCGCGTCGTCGAGCATTACGATTTCAAACGCAGTAATAGAGGGACCTCCGCGCGCGGAATGCTCATTCTTGTTAGGGCGTACTTGCCCCGACGTTCGCGTGCGTTTCGCATCCCGTTTGTAATGCGCGTTTAATTGTGCGCGCGGAGCCCGCGACTTAATGAAGGGAATCAATCTTGCTCGCGCTTATTCATCTCAATTCCCAAAGCGCTTGCGCGTCCGCTACGTTTTGTTCTCGATTTCAATCATTGAGACGATTCAACCGATTCAGTCCGGCATCTAATTACGCGCTAGTGATCTAGGATCGCCTGAAAGATTCAAATGCAAAAGCGCTTAAGCGCTCATTTTCCTAAAAAGAAAATTATCTTGATTGTCCAAGAATCACAATTAACAGTAAGAAATCGAAGAGACACAGAGGACCGATTGTAGGCTCAATTTGTCGTTTTATCGGGTCGTGAAATCTATATATATATGTATATGTATATATAATTCAATGTTCCAACTGACTCATCAACGCCCAGCCCAAACCCCTAAACCTAAGAAACATGAAATTCGGAGAATATATATTCCTTCCATGACGCAAGCACTTACTAAGAAGGGATTTTTAGACATTTGACCCTTAAAGGGTTGAAAAGAAGTAATGTTACTGTAGCGAAGCACAGGTATCAAAGTGATAGTCTTACGTTAACGATCGGTGCTATTGTATGACCTAAAAATGTCCGTCTTCTGTAATGGAGAACGTATACTCTTCATCGTGTAGTATTTTTAGCTCAAGCGATTTATTATTTTCGGCTACATTCTCACCGGTGAAGAATTATCGCGTTATTCGGCACAGCGACGAGCATGTATGCAAGGCTATTGGAAAGACAGGCGCATTGTACCTGCGAAATCGATCTGGGCAGCCTTCGCCGACGCGTTTTCGCAACGCATACGCGTGGGTCTCGTTTCATGTAGCGACGATAATGCGGAGAAGGTGAAAGGGAGGATGAAAGGAGGTGCAGCCGGGCAAGGTAGAAGCAAGGAATTTCTATCTGCCGACGGTCCACTTTTGATGCTACTATCACTTTCATCTCCAATGTGTCATTTTTATATTTTTCAAAGTGTTAACTTTGATATCACCCTTAATTAGACAAGCATTTTGTGCGTGTTCTATATACATAACACATTGTAATATCTATTAATTATTTACAAGATTAATAACACTAAAACGAGACGTTCGCAATTTGCATAAAAATATTAATCTTGGATAAGGCGCTAAATCTTAATATTAAAAATAAATTATGAATTTTATAACATCATTGCACGCAAGCAGCGTGATATTTGAAATTTTTTATTAACTGTAAATCAAAATCTTTAGGATATGCTAAGGACATTTTACGCGAAATGTTATATCAGTGAAGAAGTATTAATAGTGGTATTTCTTTCCTGGCATCTACCTATCAGGTTTAATGCCATTTCCATGTAAGCCCACAAGAAGATGAAGTGCACAAATATTATTATTCGATTCGATCGAGAGGAATTGCAAAGTGCATTATAATGCCGATCGCATCTCGAAGAAGTGCATCGCGCCTGTCGCCGTGGCGATAAACGAGTTTATCAACCGCCTCACAATTAGCCGCTCTTCATGAAGGCATTTCAGCGTGGGCACTGTCGCTCTAACGGATCGTGTGTGTCGTTGGCGGTGAGATGATAGATAGGAAAAGAGAGAAAGAGAGAGAGAGAGAGGTGAAAAGAGAGGAGGATAGAGAGAATAAGAGAAAGAAAATTCGCGCGTAGGGAGTGCAGCGAACGAACAAGGAGGCGGACGCCTCCGACGGATATTTCTGTGACATCGAGACGCTCGTAAGCTACTTAGGACTTAGCTTAGCCACGGTCATCCGTAGGTGTGTACGCGGCTTTACTCCATAACGACGTCCTTGCACCATCCCACACGGAGGACGTTTTATAGCGCCAACGTGCGCTCGTTACGCTTTCGCCCGACAGTGCACCATGCCGCGTTATTGGGAATGAAAATCAAAGCGGCGCGCGGCGGGTCTTTCTGACGTTGGAACAGGACTACTGAACAGATAAAAATAAAATGGAAAAAAACAGGCATATGAATAATTTGAGATATTTAAAAATATTAATTTATGATTGTAGAAATCAAATCTGTACATAACACCTAACTAGCATTAGTCAATATAATTAAATGTTAAGTAACATATTTATTAATCTAATAACAATTATGTTACTATATAATAGAATTACGAGCAATAGAAATAATGATATAAATAATTAATTGATTACAACGAAAAAGAGAAAAGATAAAAATGTGAGACAAGACAACAGTTTGAGACGTATGATTTTAGGTATAATTTTGATTTTTTTGTAAAACATGAAAAGAAGTTAATGAAAGGAGAAATGGAATTCAAATTTTGAGTGAAGAATTATATAATCCGTATATGTATTATATGTATTTAATTATTGACATACCATCGCGACACATATCATCTCGTGTCTCGCTGTGAGCTTATGTAATCACACTGCTGCAAAGCGAGACGGGATGAGTTTTTGCGAGTTCCGCGGGCATTTCGCGCGATTCTCGCTTACGGTACGTAATTTAGAATCGCAACGGCATAAAAACGATCATACGCTTCTGACTACTCTAGGCGCGCGGGTATTGAAACGGCTGTAAATTACTGAGCGACTGCCGCATCGGCGCTATTGACGGCTCTAAAATGTTGCCCTGATGACTTAACTGGAAACTCTAAACCAGTTCCTAATGACTTTTTGCGGTGGGACGCAGCGACCGGCGACAAAGACGAGAAAAACATGCGGTCCACGACGAGTAAAGCACGAAGATGCGTGTTTATTACACTGCTCCGAATGTACCGCTTGAATTATCGAGAAATGTCGTAGCCTCAAAGGCCAGCTATAGATGGACCACCACGATGAAAGAAAGCTGAGAATGTAGGCTGTACATGTGTGTGTCTCCGCGCGTTGTAAGTTTATCGAATAGCTGAAATATACATAATTGCATGGAACAGATTTCTCCGTTGAAAGGAGAGAGAGAGAGAGGGGGGGAGAGAGAGAGAGAGAGAGAGAGAGAGAGAGAGAGAGAGAGAGA
>NW_020220721.1:15041-58729 GCF_003070985.1 Temnothorax curvispinosus | reverse complement strand
AGACAGACAGACAGACAGACAGACAGACAGACAGACAGACAGACAGAGAGACAGAGAGAGACAGAGAGAGAGAGAGAACAAACAATATCAGGTGTCAATCCTTATGATGTCAATTTACATTGTATTTTATTATTTTCATTCCATATACTCTGCGCTAATTTAGTTACTCCAAAAAGTAATCAAAATCTTTTAAAATATTATTTTAATATTGTAAAAGGAGCCATCAAAAAAGAAAAGAGAGAAAAGAGTTTGCAATCTTGTACAAATTATTTCGAAGCAAGAAGATTGAAGGTTAAATGCTTTTGCTTCCGTTTAAAATAACTGATGTTAACATAATGTTGGTTTCTTTGAAATTGGCAATCATTTCGACAAGCATCGGAGCTCAAGGTTACATCGTGCGTAAAATATCTTTTTTTGAACAGTTTTATGCAGTCCTGCTGCGTCAATAATCCCGCGTACATTATACATATATCGTTTACGACGAGCTGATGAAAGAACGTTAATATTTTTGTAGATTTATACTACATTAGCATCTTAAGTAGAATTTATTTTATTAAAATAATTTAAATACATTAATAAACATGATTTTCTGTTTGTTATTTGTGTGCCAAATTATCAACTTATTCGAGATATTTAAATAAGAAGTAAAGTAAATTCTGACTTATATGCATAATTGTATATTTAGTTCAGTATATTTCAACACATTTAGGAGTAACTAAACCTTCGAAATTAAAAAGTTATTGCTATTTCAAAAATAATTTTCCTCGCGTTAGTAATTGCCGCGGAAAGCGGAAACGGAAAACAAGCTAGAAATTCACGGTATCGCGGAGATCACCGTCGAAGTTTAGCGAGGAAAGATTGAGGAAGTGGAACGTGTCGGCGTAACAATTTCGTATGCGAGTTATCTCGCGCAGTCTAAGGTCGAGGGTCTTTCCTCTTCTCGACGAAAAGTGAACCATTCGCTGCCTCATGCATCGTCGTCCGTGTAAAAACATAGAAACGGCAGCGCTGTCGATAAGGTTAAAGGTCGCCGTGGTCGTTGAAAACCACATCCACTTCGATATTCGAGGTTTCATCTCGAGGACGATGGCCCGTTTCTCGTATCCGCGAACTTCGTGACACGGTAAACCAGAATTCCCGATTCGTACTGGTCGATCAGTCTCGCCTCTCTTGTCGATAAAGTCGATAAAATTATCTTCCTATTGTCGAAATTGGTCTTTACAACAGTTTCTTTCTACTGTAAATACTAGATGCGTTATTAAAAGATACTACAGTCGCTAAAAGAGAGAGATTAATATATAGTTTTCAGTTAATTCTCTAATACTCTATTCATATTCTACCTATGTATTTCTTTTATCTAAAAGTGTGCGTATTATACATATCGTCTCTTTCGGATAACATGAAAATTGAATACCCATTGGTGGCTAAGGTCGAAACAAAAGGTCGGTCGCGAATTGCACGGCGAAAACGATCGTTTCATCCCGCGGGAACGGCAGTGGTCGCGCAAACACGTGTCGAAGGTTGAAGGTGGCGACGACTACGTACTGTACGCCCACTTCCAGGTTGCACGTCACGGAGGTGAATATCGCTATATGATTGATAGGTCGATGCGCGCGTGTTCGCCCCGGGCCCCGGCGCGACGCCCCATACGGGCGCGTGCAGGCGACGACGAGAAGAAGGGCCCTCTCCCGTATACAAAGAGAAAGGGGGAAGAGACCTCTCGGCGCGCGAAGTCATAAGGTTAACTATTGTGGTGTACACGCCGCGGAGACACGACTACCACGCGAAACCCGGCAGGGTGAAAGTTTAACGCCGCGCGTTTCTCTCCCTCTCGGGCACGCGCGTGCAATGCGGCCCCTCGCTGAAGATGATACACCTTCGATGTGGTCTGCGGTTCCGCGTGCGGTTTCTGAGCACACATCTCATAATCTCATTACTTACTTACGCTTACTTGCGCTGAACACATATCTTATTACTTGCAATCGTAAATCGCCGAGAATCTTTTATTTGCGATATTCAATTAACGCTTCCTGTAAACATCTTGCGTTAAATCTATTATCTCGATGATAATAACGGTAATAGCGGCTGTTATGATTAATGTAGCGAGTGTAATAAAATAAAATGCTGGTACATAACTGTCGCTATAAATTGCGCTATGGTATTTGCAATATATATCGAGAGTTATTCTACTATGAAATTCAATATATGTATGTCTTAACGGAATTATCTGACATAATATGTATTTAACGAATGAGTGTAACATATTTATTTATATAATTTCTTTAATGTACAAATACCAAATTTTTTATTTTAGTTTTTTTTTTAAGAATTATCAAAATAATTTACGCGAAAAGCACCATATATCATATAATTTAACCATCTGTTTTATTTTATCGTACCAGCAAATATATTGGCTTAATTATAAATCGTTTGCCATATTATGGATATGGTTGTTACGATGAAGAAGTTAATTGTTATCGGGCAATATTACATATGTCGAATTAATATAACACATGTCAGATAATCTTACGTTATTATTTCACAAATATTATATAATTAACGCTGTGAATTACGCTATTATTACAATCTGGAGTATAAACTGCTCACAATTTGAAACATTAACCGCTAAAAATTTTCCTACTATATTTAAGACTAGCTATGAAAACTATTTTTTTTAATCTGTGTCATAACGCATGCATTGTGTAAGTAATTTTTTAACAAATGTCCTAACTTCTTTCAATAAAGAATCATTATTGCAATATTTCGTAAAACACATTCATGTTTTAGTGTAGGATCGTCACATGTGGCCGCATGTTGATGGTGGCGGATGATAAACATGCAAAAGTTGAAATAACACTTTTGTATTTTGTACATAATGTGTTTTACGAAATATTACAATAAAGATTTTTTAGTGAAAGAAGTTAAGTTAGGACACTTGTTAAAAAATTACTTACTATTACAAATAACTTTCTTGAAATTCTGCGTATTGAATTGAACCAAATTGGGTAATTTTTTTATTTGCTTATGTCTCACTCTATCAAGAGAGAAAAAATTAAACACTATATATGTATATATAAATAAATTCTATTACACTGTTTTCAATATTTGATCTTGTTTGCCATTACAAGACGATAAGAGGCATCTTGCGTCGTCATTGTGTGGAAATGATTACGCGGAAGATTTCGCGTTTCTCATTTCTCTCATATGAAGTTTGCGTGTACTCCGGAATGTCGCTCCTGCGGCGAAGTATACCAACTAAACGCTTCTCGGTTAATTGACCGAAGTGCCTAATTAATTAAATGCCGTCCCCGTGGCGCATTTGCTTAATTGCTAAGCTCCATCTCGTAGTCAACGAACGTTTCGTACGAACGCTGCTCGTGTAATTTTTTGGTCCTGGTCTGTCGCACGGATTGCGCACACTTCTTCTTCGTAGACACATAAATAGAGCACATTGATGTAATTCTCTTGTTCTTACGCTTTAACAGGAAATTAACTTTATTATAATATCTATTATGACTCAAAAATTATATTTGCGATTATTATCTTTAATATAAATATTAATTTTAAAAAAGAATAATAGCAATTAATAAGTAAATATATTTAAATTGTAAAATAAATAAAAAAACTGATTTTACATTTCCCGAAAGGATTGCCAGAATAATAAAAGGGTAATAAAAATACTTTAATAGGTCTCTTAAAAATGATTATAGCACACGCAACATTGTGCGAGAAATTCTGGCAGTGTCTTGAACAAAAGGCGCACAATTTAATGCACGATTACGCGGCACGAAGACTACGTTCGCCGCGCGATCGCATTAATTTCATAATTTAAATGACGCTTACCGCGACCCTCTTCAAAACCCTGCCCTCTCCCGACATCGTAGGCAATTCATAGCGCGAGAATCCCCGCAGCGGATTACAATAGCGGCTCCAGTTTCCAGCGCAAAGTCACTCGTATTCATGCGACGTAATTAATAGCAGCGACGGGGTCATCTGAAATACCAGAAAGATGTGTCCACCACGAGTCTTAAGGCGAATTTATACGTCTCGCTTTTAATGAACGTCCGAAATGAATCACTTACAGTTAAAAAAAATGAATGATTGTAGATCATAACTGTTGATGTAATGCACAATGTGCTTTCATGGACATTTGTGTCTTCTCAAAAAGATCGGACATAAAATACGTTAACAATCAACAGAATTTTCGTAAAATAATTACAACGTAATTAAGCGCGAAGAACACATCCAGTGTTATATTATTTGTCTGCGAGCATATAAGTTAACGGATTTTTACTCATGTCATCGTTAATTTTACTTGAGATCGATTCTCAAACTAAGCCGCGTGAATATGCTTTTAGCGCGACGACGCTAAGCAGAATCGAGCGAGTTAAATGCTCGATTCTCGTGCTAAACGCGATACGCGCTTTAATCTTATTTATATACCGGGATTCGATGGAATTAATGGCCACGCCCCGTGCGAGCGCGATACCTTCGATTTCCGGGGCCGCGGTCCCGGAAGAAATCCTTTCCATACGCGTGTGTGCGCTCGCGCTCTGGAGAACACACGGGGCTGACGCACTCGTGCGATGCAATGCGGGATGTATCCAGGGCTCTGGAATGCGGCACGGGGACGCGATGCGGCAAATATACCTGCCAGGACCCGAGCGATCCTGAGAACGAGGAGAGGAAGTCGGGCCCCAATACAGCCGGGTTGGGGGGGGAGGGAGGGGCAGTCTTGTCGGTGGAAGAAGGTCAGGAAAGTTAAGAGCAAAGTTAATTACCAGCCGGGGCTCGCCGGAACTACCGGCGTTCGACGTGGTCGTCTAGGAGGGATCGCCGCTCGACTTTATACTCCCGCCAGGAATGTCCTAGGTTCTTTGTACATTAATTCAATCGAAATTTGCGGGAAAGTCGGGTTGTGCGGTCTGTTTTCGTGGGCGGAATTGAACGAGACTTTTAGAAATTTTACCTTAAGAAGCACTCCGTGTAAACTTTCGAAGTTGTTTCACATTGTGAGATAATTGAGCAGTTACAGAGCAGTTAGGCCATCAAGACACTCGAGAGAGTCAAGAACTTCGGCCGTTTTATATCTTTTTTTCATATTCGACACCAAAGATATCGGAAATTGTTGGGATTCACGCGGCAGCGAGCGACGTAACAATTTATTCGTAACTTTCCTTTCATGCACGTATGCATGCATATGCTTTTAAAAATCTCCATCAAAAAGAAATTCATCATTCCGTTACGCAGTGCAATTATGTCACGGCGACGAGAGAAAATCGCAATCGAGGAAATTTCGCGTCTTCGTTATTTTGTACCGATCGTGTTTTTCCCGATACGCAACGGTTAATATTGCATGATTGACTCGGCTGCTATTTAGACGCCTTGCGACGAGTGACATGCTCGTTAATGTCCGTCATTACATGTGTCAACATAGTACAACGAATACGGCGAAAGAGTTAATAATGTGGACAATACAACCAGGAAGGACGAACAAACGTCTATGATTTCTTGACGTCGCGGAAATGTCATAATAATCACTCGCATAAAATATAGCAGACTGAAGGGAATGTAGCTTTCATAAGTGGCACGTTGAATTTCAATAATACTTATGTATTAAAGTGTCTCTATGCATTAAAGCAGGATCTATATATAAATATACAGATATATATGAATAAGATTCAACAAACACATTTTTAAAATTATTATTGGAATAATATAAAATAATATTTGTGTTGCTTAAATTCTTCTTCTAGCTTATTAATTATTAAAAGATCTTATTATTTAACATTTCATTTATATCAATTGTTAGATTAATATACAGATTAATGTGTGCCCGCATGTAATTTGATTTATGCCGTTCGAGAGAGAAAACTTGCACTTTGAGAAAGTTGCGAGTTTTCTCATTTCGGCGGCTGTACTTTTCGGCGCCGGTTAAATAATCGAGCGACTCCGATGTAATCGCCGGATGAATTTATAACGTGCAGGCTATTTAAATTGGAAAGGAGTTTCGACCGCTGAGGTGTTATACAATCGGTCAGACTAATGATGTAAAAGAAATCGTGATATTTCGTGGTAATAACGTAACGACTTGTCGCTAGATCGGCGCTAATCTTTATCAACTTGCAAGATCGAGAATTCATACGCTCTATCTTCTTTTTAACGCTAATAATTATCATGTGACGGAAAAGCAAGTCCTTTAGTCGCAATTTGCAATGGGTTATAATTACGAAAGATCGTAATGCTAATAGATAGTGTTCTAAAACCAGTTAAATTATTTTGATTGACCTTTCAATACTCATCTTCAAATTATATAATGTTCGAATTATCAATCACGCTTAGAGACGATTTATGATCGACTTTTCATTTAATTTCTCAGAATACTTACTGCATGAATCTCGGCTGTAGATCAGGAGTTACTTTCTTTTCTCACGATCGTTTCATGAAATATCATCTTATAACTTTCCTTTAGCTACATTTTGAACGCTCGCGAGGTATTTTCGCGCAACATTAGACGACGACATTCGATAGCCTAAATTGATTTATGCGAGCACGCGCAGTTATCGTTTCGCGAACGTCAAATGAAGGATGGCGGGCACGATGAGAATTTCAGCCCGCCAGGAACGCGACGGGTTACGTAATTCTTCGTCGTGCAGAGAATCCGAAGTTCGCCGGAGCGTCCGTCCGCGTCCACGAGGGCTCAGCTTTCTCCTCCGCGCAAACTTACCGCCGACGGCACATTAAAAAGATCGACGAGACATCTTCGCGGTCGTGGCCGTCCAATACACAGTTGTGCGCCCTGCTTGCGCTTTGCTTTAACCACCTTGCAACAACCGGTTCATCGCGAACGTATATAGTCATTATAACTCTATTTTACGTAATTTATTCGGAATGCCATTAGAAATTAGAAATTAAATTAGAAATTGAAAATATCTTTTTATATGACAAACTTGGTTATTATAGCATAAAGTAAACCTCTATTAAGATTAATCCGCTATTAATTGAACGCAAGAAGCTAGCGGTCATTTTCACATTTCACTTATGGAAAATTGTTTACGATTTGTTTTAATATAATATTTAATTTTAATTAATCATGACCAATGTGTCATAGTAATATTGCGCGCAATTTGTAGAACATTTGTAGAACTTTTAATTTTAATAATATTGTTTTTAATAATTTTTTATAATGGCTTGATTTTAAAAACGATCTTTACATCCAACATATGCTTAAAAATTTTAATAAGTAACAAGGAAAAGGTTGACTTTGAGAGTTTTTAGTTAATTATCCATTTATTTAAAATTTGTATACCTACATTTAAAAGAAATGTTTGTCACATACGAGAAGAAATCGGATTCAGGAAACGATTATTGAAGACCGAAATGTCTTTTGACATCGAGTCAAAGGGGTTAAGTCCTTGTCGGTCAGCCAGTTGCATGAACACAAACTTGTGAAATGCGTGGGCCGCATTGTATACTTGGTATATATTAATTTATATTTGCCGCTGTTTGCGCAGACATTAATATGGAAATGACAGGCACGTTGCGCGTTAAGAAACGCTCGCTCGCGAAGATTTCTGATCTCAGATAAGTGCAGGGTTGACGACAGAACAAATAATCGTTGACGGGGATGTCATGTTGGCCGCTTTTCATCATGCTTGTAGACTTGTTGAATCAATCTATGTCTAAGGATAATTAATTGTCTTTTAGCAAACGATAATTTGAAGTGACGCAAAATAATGCGTTAAAAGGTAATTTTAGGATGTCAGTATAGGTATCATAAAAAAGATAATGCAATGATATGTTGCAGGTATAATGTTTATTTATTTATATAAAACTCAAATCAATATAATTCAATAAATTTGGTTCATTTGGCTGATTAAAATTTAGACATATAGATATTTCAAAACTGTATATTAAAGGATATGCGAGCAATCCGAGAAATGAAATTGTTTGTCGTTGATGACGATCAGATTTTCCGTGCAGAGTGCAAACGCTCGCACAGCCACGGTGGTCTCGAAGCTCGTGCCACAATTAATACTACAGGAAGTGCAGCCGAGGAACGCGTGTACGTGTACTGGCACGCACACACCCCTAAGGCACAGAGGATAATATGTGTTCCAGATAACGAGCACCGTACCGTCCTGTACGGACTTAACTCTATTTACATAAAGGCATTAATTAGAATATTATAGTTTCGCGTAACGCGCTGTTCGCCCTCATCTCTTCCTCTATATACCCTCGCGTTGTTTCTTTTCGCCTTTCTACTTCCTCTCTTTTCTTCTACGCTAGTGAAGCCTTATAACAAGATGCAACTTTAAGTGACTCAAGCACGAGAATACTTTGCCTGTCGCCTAGCGAAAGATTCTTACAATGGAATGCTGGATAAATCCTGGTTAAGCTTATATTCGACTCGCAGATAAATAATCTAGTATGAAATGATATAGTCACAATAAAGTATTTTAGTACTTTTTATCTCAAGTATTTTTTGTAATTACCTGTTTCCATCAACACTGACGAACAAAGATTGACAAACAAAAATCGAAAGTCGAAATAAAATTTAAAAATTTCTATAATTGAGATATATTATTGTTTAGTGAATTAGAATAAAATCGTTGCTTTATTAAAACAGAAGCAGCGATTTCTCTAGTAAAATCTTATATTGTATATCGTATAATTGTTCGCAATTAAGCGAAATCGCGAACTCTACCGTTAAGCGGAGTTGCGGACTTGAAATCCAACCGAATTATGTCGACTACGTATTAAATTAAATTTTCGTACATCCCGGAATAGCCGTTAAGGTGAAATTATGTGAGCGTGAAGTTTCCGATGCCTCCGAAAATGATTGCCGGCCGTGTACAATGGCACGCCGATCTGCTCTTCAACTCCGTTACAGTCTCGAAACGCCGCGGTAAGGTATTATTGACACGGCATAATATTTCTGTAATGACCGTCCGTAGAAATAAGCCGCAGTCAATGGGCCGATCGATCCACGGATTACCGAGTCCATTACCGAACACTTCCTCGAACCCATATTTCTCCTTCGGTGCCCATTATCGTCTCGTTCATCGACACCGAGTGAACCGTACGAGTGATGCGCGAGCATTATCGAATATCCGCAAAAATCATCGCAGCTGTTCCTGATCGACGTGAAAAAACTCGCTCGATCTTAGGCGAAAGAAGCATTAAAAAGACCAGCTATTTGGATTTTTAATTAAACCAATAATCTTGTTTACCTTTTATGAATGTAAAGATAAGAGAATTTGATATTCTATATAACTTAAGTTACGCATTCCAATGATATATGAATACAATTTATTATTTCTTATCAAAATCTCTGTTTTAATTAAACAATCAAATATCACATTTTTTTGTATTAAGAAAATGCATTATATTTCGTGCGCTTATAATAGGAAATTATAACGATGATGACAGAACTCGTACAGAACATCTTGAGCAGAACTTTTGGAGTTTGCTCGCGATTTTTGATGCGCGTCGCGAAAAATCCTGTAAGATTCCCGCGATTTTTGCGGCGCGCGAAGAAAAAAGCGGCGCCGGTGAACAGGACCCCCCGTTGACGATCTTTATCGGAGAGCAAGCGGTTCTCTCTGCTGAGGTCTCGCATCGTGGTTATTATGCGCCTCATACGCGTTAAATACCGGGCCGCGGTTACACGAGTGGCGCGAATCGAGAAACGGGGAAGAAGGCGCACGGTGTCAACGACCTTGCTCGTTCGCGCGATGATGTTCCCCGTTCGACGGTCACGTCGAGGGGGAGCACCGAACGTGTGTACGAACTGAGAGGTTGGCCACTGGTCGATCTTTCGCGAGGTCATTGGACCAAGGCCGGTCCTACCTGCTGTACACGTACTTACGTACATGAGTTCCTTATCCTCCGCTGCGGTTACGGGGTGTCCACGAAATTACAGCCAACGCCCACTCAACCTTTAAAAAGGATGTTCTTTTTGTGCACCTCGACCAACAGAAAGAGAAAAAGAGACGTGTTGTTTTGTGACATTACGCAACAGACTTGAATAGGCTCGTGTTTATAGGAAATTATTAGGTATTGGTTGTTCACAGGTAACGAGATTATCGTGACTAGCACAGAAAAAGTCTGATTCGCGCTATAGAGATGAATTTGCAACTTACAAATGTTTCTTGCTAAGATATGTTATTAATTGAAAAATTATGCCTTCAAGATTGATTCTCAAATCTAATCTGATAATTTCTTTACAAAAAATATCAGAAATCAATTCACATAAGAATTTATTTCTGTAATAAATAAAATTCTGATCTCTTTTTAATAGTCAATTACTAGAATTAATAATAAGATGAATTGCGTTGTCTGTGTGGTGTATCTCAATGAATAAAATGATGGCGCAAAGATACAAATCATTAAAAATTAAATATTCTAATATAGCTTTCTAAATATTATACGAGTACGTTTAATGTAAGAATCATAAGAAAAAATTATACTTAAGGGATTTGGCATTTGATTAATTTTTGATTGAT
The DNA here is from genome assembly GCF_003070985.1 of Temnothorax curvispinosus. Taxonomy (NCBI): domain Eukaryota; kingdom Metazoa; phylum Arthropoda; class Insecta; order Hymenoptera; family Formicidae; genus Temnothorax; species Temnothorax curvispinosus. The sequence continues at coordinate 48,221 of NW_020220721.1, read as the reverse complement.
TTTGAAGATCCTAAACATGATATAAAAGAAATTTTAAAAGTCCACCGCATTTCTTTATTATATCATCTATTTAATCGAAAAAAAACCTATGCAAGCAGATAACCAACAAAAAAAATATTTATAATTATTTTCACCATCATAACATCCATTTACAAAATATATCCTCCCTGACGAGAGTATCCCAAAACCCCCCACGTTTTATTCTCACCCACGCTTCCCGCGAGATACTATACGAGGCAAAGCTGCAGCGAAAATTTACGAAAAGGGAGTAAAAAAAAAGACGTTTATATCGCGTAAAGCCACGACAGCGCGTCAGATCGTCGCGGATATTCCCCTTTCCGCGAGCCCGTCGTAATGCTAACGAGCGCGGACGCGCTTATCGCCCGATACTCCGCTCCGCGTGGCGGGAATAAAGTCCCACGAAAACGATCGCAGGCGCGACCGCAGAATTTACACGGTGCTTTCACCGCGATGAGTTATTGGCTTTTACAAAATGATCCTTAGACGGGGGTCTCCATCGTATCAGTCAACGGCCTGCGCATCGTGTACGCTTTACGACGTGCCGGGTTTCCAGCCGGTGATACGTTACCTGTTCCGGATACGCCGCGCCGCCCGTTCGGGCGGAGCAGAGGCGTAACGAAAGGAGAAGAGAAAATTTTGGAAGTACATCTGCAAATGTGCCCATCTTGAGATGACACTCTGATTTATTGCTTCCTTCATCAATAATTCTCTGCCGAAGCATTTGGAGATAGAAAATATGAAAGTTTAATGCGAACGTTTAAAGAAATGACGGAGGATATAAGAGTGGAATTTGCCGAATCTATCAAAATAGATGTTTATTACAATTTTCGCTCTTTTTTAAATACATATCGCTCATTAAAAAAAGAAGAAAAAGATATGTATGTGTGTACACGCGTCCTGTCGCGAAATGTACTCTTTCATCGTGTGTTATGCGATATTTTAAACATCATGCGCTCCAAGTACACGTCTCATTACGCCACTGCTCCCGAAATACCGCACGGATTTATGCTATCAGAGGTCTCGCAAGAAGCGAACGCAGGTGCCGTCAAATTCGTCAAGTTCGACAGAAGATACGGCGCAACGTCGCATCTGCATCGAATACCAGCGTCGGATGCTATAGCATTATAATATACGGGCGTGTGGATTCGAGAGCGTCCGGGAGACGAAGAAAGCGATACAGAGAGGCGCTCCCGTTGTGGTCCGCGTTGTTGGTGTTGTTGCGCCGAGGTGCAATGCCACCATTACTCTTGCCCGATGCACTTCCTGCTGCACTCGGCTGGACGTTGGGCAGCGACGTCGATGCACTCGCTCATTCGTCATCGCAATTAACGCGCATTAACGCATGATATTTTGTTTGCGCAGTACCTCTTGGAAACTTGTATATCTCATAAACAGATGGTATTATCTATCTTTGAAAAACGATCCATTCATACGTGCAAGACTATGAGAAGATATTTACTTAAGAATTTAATTTTTAATTCAGAAATATAATCTTCGTCTAAAAATTTTCTCAAGTTTCTCCTTATATAATCATAGCAAGTTCCTTTCTTATACAATTTATTTTAATTAAATTATTTCAGGAACGATAAACTGCAAACAATAATTTATGATTTTTAATGCGTCAAAATTTGTACTTTATTTAATTAAAATAAATTGCATAAGAAGGGAATACTTATATAAAAACATTGTCTTAAAAATTTGAGAGAAAAATTCTATTAAAAATTATAATGCAAAAATAATTTTATCAAATTGGAATTATATAGCTAAGCTTTCGTGATGAATTTGACTCGCGTGATAACGCGATGGTATTCTCGTTACACATAATTAGCCGGTATAACTGCGGATTGTAATTGGTCGGTGAGGCTCACTCTTGGCAATTCCAACGACTCGTACAATTTGCAGGACTAGGTGCGCATGTTACACCGATCTCCCCTAATGGCGAAAACAACAATAATTGTCGAGCATAGCTTGATTGCCAGGTTCGTGTTCCCATCCTCTCTTTCTGCTGCTAGCTTTTTACTCTCGCTGACCATTCGTCACACTTTCCGACCCTCCACGAATGCGTGATTTCTTGCTCTTTCTTATGATAGCAAGAGATTTATTCTCCGCGCGACTATCATATTTCGTTACTTACGTCGCGAATAGTCCCCTCTCTTGCCCCCTTTTTTGTCTCTTCCCCCTTATCTGATCAAAGAGTACAATAATATTACACTGTTGTTACTGTTCTCGTAAATCAAGCTCCTTTCATAAATCTTACACTTTATCACTTTCTAACAATTAAAAATCTTGTAATGTTCTTGTACGAGAAGAAAGGTGTCGTTGTTAATTTATGTGTCTGAAATTTTTTGCCAAAAAGGCATCGATTAAAAAAAACATTATTAATTTTGATATTTTGATCGAGGGTATAGATTGACTATGATCAGAAGAATTATCGCCAGCAAAAACATTTTTTTGAGACGATTTTAGTAGCTACAGTAGAATTAGGTTTGATGGAGTTCTATTATTTGAGCTCGATAAGCACGGCGATAAGCACGGCGATGGAAAAAGCAAATAACTTTATTAGCGATCGTGTGCGTTGCGTATAAACCTCGAGACTCGTTACTAAGTATAACCCCGTCGATTACTTTCAATTCCGTCTCCGTGGGCAAAATCGATTAGCGTTAATGACAAAAATGAGAAAGTCATTTATTTAATGGTATCGTGCCCTTACCCAGTTATCCTCCCCACCCCCCCCCACCCCCCCTAAGAGCGAACGGAGCAGAGGCTCGGGGACTCCTGTTACCGGCTACGGGGCCCGCTCTACTACGTCGTGCCCCGTCCCTAGCTTCGATCGCTCATACCGGCACGATGTCGATGATCGAAAGCACGGGGCCCCGATCCCTCGCGGGACTTGTATCCGTGTAACTTCCTACACGCGAGCGCGCGCGGCGTGTTGTAAATAATCGGCATCCGCTCGCAATAAACTCGTTGTAATCGCGACCGAATGGCCGTGTGCCGACCGGCTTCCCTATGGGATTCCACGGCTTCGATCGTGTACGCGGCCTGCGTGGCAGCTAATCGATTCCGTAACGCAATTTAAGTATCGAGCCGAACGCCATTCAAAGTATCCCCGAGAAGATGTTATCGACGATGTACTCGAGTGGAAATCGAGGCCATTTTCCGAAGGCCAAAAGTGATGTTAGACATTACAAAATTCTGGACTAGCAATATTTTGTAGAGAAATACGAAGAGAATATTATATGGGATGTACAAATACATAGCATATGTCTTCTTACTTTCAAATTATGGGATAATATTAAACTTTTTGTGATCCTAATTATTTCTTACACATGAGGGAAGTCCAAGTATTTTGTTTTCAATTTTATCCTGAAAGTTCTAATATAAATCAAAGACTTTGTATTATTTGGAGCAGTTTATGAAAATTACAAAAATATTATTTGGCAAGTATAATCGCGCATTAATTCGAATATCTAAAAAATTATACGATACCCCGAAGCATTATATCAAGTCCAACTCGACGTAGGTCTAGTAAAAGATTTATTGGAATTGCTAGCTCAAAAGTGTTGCGTTATTATTTATCTTAATTATTTCTCTTGGCGGTTTATGAAAACGTTAGATTTTCGACGACGGATATCTGAAATAGAAGCGTAACGGCAATGCTCGTAGCAATGATCCATCGCTCTTTAAGGCCCCCCTCGATCTCCCGCAGGTTAAGCGCTCATCTGGCCTCAGGTAATTCGCGTGCTACGCAGGAGACCCCGACCTGCCGACTGATCTATCGCCTTAAAGGGAACAGGGGGCTGTTCCGTGGGGTTTGACGGCGCGGAAATTAACATGATACGTGGGAGTGTACATGTGTAGTAATAGATAGTAGTATCAAAAGACAATAACTAGTACACTACAAATTTTATTGGTGAACAACCATGCAATATCGTGCCGGTGTAATATTTCTTCGATATAGGCGGCATATCAATTAACCACGTGACATTACCGGTGACAAGACTATCACTGATAATATTTCTTCGATATATTCGCGCTCTAACGATTATATTATCGCTGACAAGATCATTTTCGCTAATGTTTCTTCGACATATTGCAATAATTTTGAAATAAATCTTCAAAATTTGTTCTCCATTATTATAGGAATGGTTCTCCTTATTAATTTTTTATGTTAATTATAAATTATTTAAAAAAAATGTTTAGCTAAAGATAGACATAAAACATAAAAAAGTATTAAGAACATAAAGAAGGAATTTTTAATAAATCGATTAGTAAATGGTATTATACGAAAAGTTGACATTCTATTATTAAACTGTCAATCGTTGAGCTGATCAAACGGCGCCAAGACGAAGCTAACCATTTACCTGTTGTATCTCACCTATCGCTACATAAATCTGTGAAAAATGTTTCGAAGAAATCGCGTCATTTCCGGCGATGACGGTTTGCCTTCCGGCGACGGTTCGCGAGATTCAAGATAACGTCGACGCGCCTGAACTAGACGTACATGCCTTTAAAATCGTAGTTTACACCTCGGCCGATCTGCAATTATCGGGTACGCATCAGTATCTATCGGGAGGGACTCGTCGATTTTCCCCGTATCTCGCTAATCGTTCCACTTTACTGCTGGCCACGTAAGAAGTATATGCCGCCTCGTCAACGTTGAAATAATAATTGTCGCAGATACGGGATCTCGTGAGGAATGGCGAGTCATAAACCACATTTTAAACAGTTATTGCAGCTATGTTGTCGGGCCCGTCGGGAAAAAAAGCTTAATTTAATTAGAACGAGAATTTATGATTGACGAGAACTCGCGTATTGGACGCTTAATATCGCATTCGGCCCTGCCTCTGTGTTGCGACCCGATTTTTCCAATCGAGTGATCTATGCCAGGAAACTATCAGCAACTATATATAGTCGTACTTTCAATAGAATAAACGGATATACTTCGCTTCAGTTGCCATTCGGCTGCGATTTTAATTCAATAAAGGCGAGCATATCTTACGACTCGATTTGACACGATTGCAATTATACTGTTGTCTCTCGCTTCTCAAATATTAGTATTCAATCGTAGTATTCTATGATTAATTCTTTGAACGGTGATTAGCAGTCTGATATCGTTTTTTTTTTTAATCTGACTCGATTTCATTCATAATGTTAACAGTATAATTGATGCTGTTAAACAGTTCTTAACACTCAACAGTTACTCCGTAAATATAATTAATTCGCAGTCATTTGAGCTTACAATTAGCGAATCTATGGACCCGAGTTCCTAGCTACATCACTAATACACATAAATTTAAACACGCTTGCATACACACATTTTTATACGTGATAAATAAAATATAAAAATATAAGACCAAGACAGGTTCACTATATTTTATTCTATCTGCGCTGAAAAAAAGAAGTTAAAGGATTATATTCGGGTGATTTAATTACTAGCAACGTCAAGATTATTTTTTATTGGTTCTGTGTACATATGTTTTATTGATTCTCTATATAATGGATAGGAGAGAAAATAACATACATAAAATTATGAAGACATTAGGGGGATGATTCTGATTCTGGTTCCTTCAGGAATAAATGACCATAGATGTGGTGCGGCACCACCGATACTCGATCTACGATCTAATATTACGAACTAATATTTCAGGGGCCCAGAGCGATATCATTATACCCGGACACGATTATACCTGCCAAACCCACATTTTCCTCGTTTAAATGAAATATTGCAAATTGTGGATTGGGCGGCAGCCACACGGCGCGCGCGGTGTTCAGTGACTCAACTATCCGCGTTGGTCTGGGATCTGACCCCGTCATGGTAGTCGACGGTCAGAATGTAGACCGCGCAAATTGCTCGGCTATAGGGCTAAACGTCGGAGATACGACGACGGGAGAGAGAGAGAGACTTCATTACTCTTGTCATCTGGCGAATGACCAATTATCGCGCGTCGACTTTCCCGCGATTACTATACGCGGCTGGTCGGTGGATAGGCGTTCACACCGCGACATAATGAAGTGACGCTTTCGATTCTCGTATCCTGTAGCACGTGGGTGCGGTGTACATCGTGCGCGCATTAGACGCGAGTGTATCATAACGTTCGCGCGACAACGCGACTCCGTCGGTTGCGAGATGCGCCGCGATCGCAAAGGCGAATTTCTACGGTTCGTTTTTGACGAACATCCTGGGTGAATCATTCCGAGCGAAAGTAACGCAAATCGTGTAAACACGATTTCCGTAAATATGGTCATTTGCGTCGAGTGAACAAAGTAAAAGTAAGAGTTAGAGATTTTGTTCTTTGAATGTTAATTTTTAATTTCTTCTTGAAAATGTATTTATCCAGAATAACCATAAAAAATATTGCCTACATAAATATGTTTTTGTATTTATTATCTATTAATTAAAATCATTTAATCGATTAAGAAATGTTAGCTCAGAAATTATTGTCGATTTGAATAATCTTTAAATGAACATTTCTAACACATTTATCTTATTCTTTTGTCTCTTTCGAATGATTCACCACAGACGATCTCTAAAAATGAATAACACATAAATTAGTCTTTATAAACATCTTAGCACCATCAAGTTGATGTCACACAATGGTGTCACAGCTAATATTTAAAATGGATCTTAAAAGAATGTAGACTTAGTACACTTTGCTCTGAAATTCTTCAAAAGAACGAAGAAGTAGACACATTTTCAGCTTCGTTATTAAACTGTGACGTGATTGTACTAACTCGCCAGTGCCAGAGTCGTGCATAGAAACGAGGCAGAAAGAGTGAGAGAATTTACATGATTCAGTTTTGAAAACAACTGTCGATGAATCATTCATGAAACGCAAGAGCAAAGATTGATATGTGCAAACAGCCATCTGCATACAAAAACGTTCAGGTGTGATATGATCATAACAACTTACGCTCAGAGGCAAATATATACGTTTAATTTTTTACGATTATCCAGAATAACTTTATCCGCGTGCGTTTCGGAGTAACTGTATAAAATATAAAATAACGTGTAAAACGTTCTAAAAAATTAAGTATCGTTTGTAAAAGATATGACGAAACATGTAGAACTATTCTTGTTATTATTTTGTGTTCAGTCATGTGTAAAAACAAATTTGTTATCTCATCAAAAGCAAACCGTGCAAATACGCCTTAAGGCGTTTGGTGTCGTGTGCGGTGTGTGGTATGGCCTCTGGCCGCTCGTACAGTATTCCTCAACGATGCATTTCCGGTTTGGTAGCCTGCATCGTGTAGCTCGCGCAACAGCACGCGTACTGCCACCATTCCTCGTCGCCCGTCGTCGTCGCCGTCGACTACATACTCGCGGCTTACAGCGGTTATTGCGCGGTAGACACGTTAGCTACCATCCGGGGCTTGTGCTCGACGCTTCGACGTATTTATGAGCACTTCGTCAATGAACGAGCTTTTCCTAAACCGGTCTCTCTCGCTCTCCCTCGCTCGCCCTTTCCGGCCGGCGACAATACGCGCGAGTGAAGAATAAGACTAACTAGAGTAGTTCCATTTCAAAGTAGCATACAAATGGCTTGATATCACGAGTAGCTAATCTACGATTGAAGCGTTTTGCAATAGTTCTCAGAATATTTTGTAGTTGTAAGATAAATAAAGCTCCCTTACATATATTTAATTCTATTATTATTATTATGTGAATAAAGTAATTGTTTTACATGTAATAATGAAAGGAAAACTGTTTATAATATTGAAAGGCTTTATAACTTGGAAAGATTATCTTGAATAACTCATAATGTCACAAAAAATGGACTTTTACATTTCGCGATTTTAACTTCCAATATTTCATACAAAGGAAAAATATAGATTTATATTTATTAAAAATTCTTATTTACAGTCACTCGATTTCGATTGGATACTTATACTAGAACATGTTATTTTTTATTATCAAAAGTACAAAGAATTATGAAAAAAATTTAGAGTAACTTTAATAGCAAATATCTTATTTTAAAATTTCGACCGAGTCTTTTTTAAATCCATTCTTTCGCTGATCATAACTGCCGTACTTCAAACGGTCCGGTCCTACCATCATCGCTGATTGTAATTTAACTGCTCGAATCCTGGAATAAAGATGACTCATGATTAAATGAAACATTAGACACAGATATTGATGCGCGGTCTCGATTCCGAATCATCTGCCCGAGCAGATCATCGCGGACAATGTCAGGTGCGAATGTCAGCCAAACGTGGCAAATACCGATGGCATGTATGTATTCTTAGCGAACACCGAATGCATCTTGAATGCACGTGCGAGCACATCCGTGCAATAACGCAAATGTCGTATGATCTAATCGTACGGCATTTTATTGTTTATTTATTTTTTAATATGTCATAGAACTAGGAGATATGGAAATTCAATTAAATCTAAACTATTCTTATCTGATGGGGAATGACTTTTTCAGATTTCTAACAAAGACAAAGATTGATTCATGAGTTAGATATACGTATATTGGTATAAATAGCTTTAACAATTCGATCATATGATTACAATAGTCAAAGCAAAGTTAAAAAATAACTTTCAAGGTAATAACAGTTTTCTGCATTTAATTTTTTTTAGCAATGAGAACAAAAGGAGGAAATACAATATTCATACAATACGATTTATAAACAATGTATGTACCTGCAACAACTTTTCTGATATATATCATTTTTGTCGGGGAAAGTCTTCAATTCTATTTGCATCTTTCCTTAGAAAGAGATTACGTCTACGATTATGTGTTGAGTTGTTATACCCGCGTCAACTCCGGTGGGCTTTTTTCATTTCGCTCAGGAACATTATCAAGACATGCGTGATTGTAATTTTGGTGATTGTAACCCGCTGTAGTTCTCTTGATCAGGCGAAGCCTTCTTCTAACTTCTGCGAATCTCGTGATTCGTTAACGATCGAACTCCGCCGTGCAAAGGTGGTTCTTGCGAAATCTATTCGTCGAGAGAGTTGGTGAGAACTTACTGGTCCAGGAATTTATACGTCACGTATTTTTTTATGAAGAATTTGAATAGATACAAGTGGTGAAATATTGACGATATCTATCACTATAGAATTATTGCTATATAGAAATGCTTCTAGTAATAATTCGCAGGACCAATGATGAATTTGTGACTTGCTGAAATTTATGTAAGAAAACGTATTTCGCTCATTAATTTATGAGTTATTAATATTTTAAATTCTCGTATATATTTTTAAAAACATATTTGCTTTTCTAATATCAGAGATATTTGCTATTTTGATAAAAAAAAAGAGAATTTAGTGAGAGGAAAGGTGTCGATGATATATGTTAGAATAGTAATACTATGTAATGTAATCGACATTCTTGCGTATCGCATATAAGCGGATCTAAATAATGTTCAGAGTTCATCCATACGACTAGAGTTCATGGATCAAACGATCACATCACGGTCCTTGATCCTGATATCGAGATCTCAACGATTAATGCACATTTGCATTTTCACCGTGCGCATTCCAGCGCTCTGATCTAGCACGTAGTTACATAACGCACCGCGTATGATGGATTACGCAACTCTCGGCACTGCGGGCAGGTATCGGACAGCAAATGCGCGTACAGGATGTTCCGTAAATATAGACTCGCTCATTCTCATTACACCGCTAACGGACCGCGAAAAGCGAAAAGCCTGACGTAGCTGAGAAATTGAATCTTGCGAAGTCCAGGGAAGAGTAAAGAAAGCGAGATGCGTGTGAAAAAGACTACTTTATCATCTCATAACTCTTTAAGAGAGAGAGAGAGAAAGAGAGAGAGAGGAAGGAAGGAAAAAGAGAGAGATTAATAAGTATTATTGTTTAAAAATATATATATTTAAGAAAGAAAGATTAATTTTTTCTTCGAAAAGTATCTACGCTATCTATACGCGCGGTATCATCTAGTTAAATAAAAGAAAAACATATTCAGATTTACATTGCATTTTATTTGTTAAAGTTTTCGTCAAATAAAATTGCAATATCTTTTTCGTTCTTGTCGTAAAATCTTGTTTGTCATATTCCCTTTCTGCAATGACCGATTCAATTTCTATAACCACCTAGATGCGTACACACGCGAGTGCCTCGTCAACGGCTAACTGTGTTTTCATTTCCTGTCAGGAATAAGAGAGGAAAAAAAAGTCCGTCTTCGAACTGCGCGGTACAGTGCAACGCGGTATGCCCACGCCCTTCCGACAGAAACGATCTTCCCTATCGGTCAGGTATGCAAACTCCGACTTATACATGTCGGCGGACGGACAGCCCTCCGCAATAAGGAAGCGCTCGTTATGATCGATCTCGCGGATCTGACAATGCCTGGCAGATTATTCGGAATGAGCATTGCGATAAATTCTCTGCCTCCTTCCAGTCAAAGTACCTTCTTCAGATTTCTCAATAATACCATAAAATCCTCATTTTAGGACTTCCCGTTTAACACACCAAATGAATAAAATGCTACAGAATATAAAAAAAACTTATTATTCCCATCATTTTACTTTATTTGTTTTAGTCTTTATACTTCTGCGACGTTCATGATTATTTTATTCCGTTTCTGTGTAAATATACTTATTTTATTATAAGTAAGTTACTTGAAAACGCTGTTGGACTATCTTTTATACGATGCATTTCTTAAATTGTTAATTTTATCTATCGAGAGTCTATGCGTTTGCACCACGCTTGATAAATCCGCAACTGGCCTTCTCGTACCTATCTATTTAACCGAGGCGCGAGAGGAGAAAAATGCGACGGAGCGCAACGATCAACGTTACAATGTCGAACGTTACGATTGCGACGATAACGTTAACTAGATGCCGGGGCGCTCCTCTATTTTGATGGAACGGAACATTCTCTTCCGAGAGAGCCGCACGGTCCCAAGCGGCGATTAATCATCAATATTAGATCTAACGTTCCGGTACGCGGCCGACGATTTATTGCGCGCACTCTCGGCGGAAAAAATGGGGAAGTACATCCATTTTTTTCGAGCGATGTACATGTACGTGTATACCGAGCTCGCTAATCTACGAATATCAAATCAACGTCGAACATGCCTCGATTTTCGCGATACATAATTCTAACATTTATACGAGATTACGTCGTAGGTGATACGCGATTGTAGAGCAACTTCCGGTGCTTATTTAGTAACTTATTTTGGTTAAAAATGATAAATGATGAATGGCCCTAATTCACGAGAAAGAGTTTATTTTAACAATTATTGTACAAATTATAATAAGAAAAAGTGAGCAGTTATTTTTATATCCCAACACTTACTTTAAAATAGAAAAGTTTTTATTTTGATTATTCCAATTCATAATTGTTAAGACGAAATAATTATAAATTAAAATTAGTTTTCTATTATAAAAAGGATTTATTTTAAAATTTATTATAAGAATATGTAATATATAATTGCGAAAGAATACATTTAGCGACGAGTAACAGCGCAAGGCGCGAAAGTGCATCCCCCGGGGGATTCATAAACACACAGACCGCGCCGCGCAAAAATGCGCCGCACATCCAGGAAGAATCCCGAGGATCACCTCAGCGCGTTCCGAATTACTCCGCGATAGTCGGCCCCGAGCGACGTGTTATCGAGATCGCGGCCGCTGATAATCGTTTCGAGTTCAGCATCTGACGAGAAAAAGAGAACAAGAAAGGAGGAGAGAAGGGGGATGCCGGAGAAAGAGAGAGAGAGAGAGAGAGAGAGAGCGCGCGCGGTCCTCGTTGTGTCTACGGGGCGTGCACAGTTATCCGGATGATCCTTCGGTGGAGAGGATCCTCCTCGGCGGTGCGGTGTATTACGTACATGCGATGCACCGAGCGGGCAAACGTGCGCGGATATATAAGAGTTACGTCAGATGCATTCAGGAAGAGCTCGCGCGAGATGCGCCGCGTTGCGCAACCGCGGAAAAAGCGCGCGCCGCTTGGGAACATTCATGGATACGTACATATGTACGAAAAGATGGGAAAAGGGCGCGCGCGCGCGCGCGCGTGCACGTGTGTACGCGTGCACACGTACGTATTTGTGGGTATGTATGCGTGCCGTGGGCCGCGTAAACGGCACACGCACGCACATAAATGCGGAGGCGGGTAAACGCGTATATACGCGCGAGTCGAGAGTAACGTGAGAACTTCTCCTCTCGATTTCGTCGACGGTATTTCGACTTGGATAGATTACCTCGCGATCGATGTGTGTAGGAAGTATGGCGAGTATGCGTGTAAGGAGCCTTAGGTCAGGCACGATTTTTATCGTATAGAGCTTTGAAGGAGAATATGTATAATAAATGGGTGGATTAAAACGGGGGAAAAAGAAGTTTGAAGAATTAAACGCCCCTCCCTGTAGAAATATGTAGCGTGATGCAAGCGAAAAGAAGACTGAGCATTACTCACCATGATTCATTCTCATAAACGTTAATCCCTGCAAATTGAATCCTGAGAACATGTGATTTTTATTTTCTTGTAAAGAGAGAGAAAGGGGGAATTGTAAGTCCTTTTTAGACGGTCATTAAATTAAAAATTTATTAAAATTTTAAGAACACCTAATTGTAAGTATAGAGAACGGGTTTACTATTTCATTTTTTTTTTTATTAATTTAAAGAAGAGAGCAGAGATCTAAAGCTGTCTGCGGATAAATAAGGCATATGGGAGCGGATTTATTAAAATCAGTAACGTGGCGAAGCTTAGTCTACGACACGCGCGCATTCCTCATGCATTTATGTATGTCGAGCTGCAGTCCGGAGCCGAGCGACGCGTGCGGATAACGTAAGGCCTTTGTCTGCGGCTCTATCTCGCTTCCGTTTCGCTTCGTCCGTGCGCGTAGCGGGATTTAACAATTTATATATACGTATAAATATACGCGGATTTCTTTATCTTATGAAAGTTATATTGCACGAGAAGAACGCGGCATGATACATAACATATGTGTCCTAAATACACGTAAGCGTGCAAAAATCCTTATAGACGACAGGTGAGAGTTCCGTTCCGTTTATTCTGCACTGGTCAAGATCGTGATCGCTTCGAGAAATTGTCGCTTTTGGAATGTTGAATCGCTTAGGAATCGCTTATAACTAATATATCGATAGATGCAAGAGTTGTCGCTAAATCAATACTTTTTCGTAAAAATACTAAATTAATTTACCGCGTAAATGCACGAAAATATTTGCATAATTGCAATAATTGTGTATTATTTTTCATACTACAATCGTGAAATTTCAGCGTCTGGAATATTAAGTAATGATACGTAATAGAGACAAAATTGCTTTAATAATTGAAGATCAAACGAACTTACCTGTAAGTGAAGTTCGATCAAAATTATATGAAGGGCCTCGTTCGAAAAAATTACAACATGTATAATTGCACCTCTTCGAGGTGCTACATGTTGTAATCTTGAGAACGAGGCCTGAAATACGACATTAATATATGTATAGGATATAATTTTATAAATGTATCAGTTTACTTTAATTTGACGAATGTTCTAAAAGTTGTCCGTAAGAAGTATATGACCTTTTGTAATTTATCTGTGCTACAGCGGTTTTCACTTCGTGATTAGGTCAGATCAACGTAGCGTGTCCGCTCATTACGAATTGCGAGGTGTTCCGCGTTCCCACGAACGGTACATTTGGTTGTTTTCAGCAGTTTCACTGCGTGCAGATTCGTAAGTTTCATTCTGCTCTTTACTCGTCCTGGATCGTCTTCATGCTATGCCTCGCTGACGTCGTCACTTCCGGCACACTGAATTAAAACAGTACCGTTTCAACGGCTCAAAGTTGGCCGAATTTTAATGCACAATGCCATCTACAAGACGCATTCATTCGACTTGGTCACATTGTTCACAGTTTACGGCAAAAAAATAATTAAACTAGTCTCGCAAATCTATTCTTATACATCTAATCTTAATTAGAAATTGCATTTTCCCCATGAATTTTGAAGAATTCATGGGAAAATGCTCAATTATCAGAATAACTTCAGAGCAATAAGCTTCTTTTCTTTACACTGAACACATTTAATTAAGACTTTAACTGATTCTTAATTTCGGAAAAGCGTCCATCTATTTTTAGTTTAATAGTAATGTCACGTCAATGTAATTCACAATTTTGGTCAGAGTTTTATGTGCCTGAAATAAATTATTTTAATGTTTACCATCAGTAAACAATAATAATATACCCAATAATAAACCCAAAACATTATACATATTTTCTTATTTTCTTAGATATTTATCTTTGTATGTAACACATATAAGTAACATTAGATATTCATTACTCCATATAATATAATTATTAAGCTAAATTATAAATTATTAAGAATTAAATTTATTATGTCATGCATAATTGTACTCTATATATTCAAATTTTCTTTATAATTATTAATAGTATAGAAGTTTTCTCTACAAACTTCAGTATTTTAGCGTCTGTATTTTTTTTATTATGTCACCATAATGTACAATAGCTATTGAGAAACCATTATACTAACCATGAACAGTAAACGCCCTTTAACTACCATTACTTTTAATCACATCGCACCGAGGTCATTCGGCATTTTTGTTTCGACGTTGGCGCGATATACTCAACAGGATTACAAAGTGCCTGATTTCCAGAATTTGTCCTTGATGGAGTAATCGTATTAACGAAACTTTCAGACGATCACTTTGAAGGACGGCCGAGAACTGGCCAAGCGACACACGGATAAAAATAAGAAAGAATGTCTCGGATTTATCGAGTTGTAAATTTACGCGACATCATACAATTTATTCTTAATTAATAATTTTATGATGCGTGTCAAAAGAAAAAAAGCATTGATCATCTAAAGTTATATCGACGTTTAATATCCATGCTGGAATTATGATCGTTGCATATTTATCGTGAAATGATAATATCGAACATCCATTACGCTATTACGCTTCTGGTTTATACTGTTTATAGAATTAAATGTTGTATTTAATCGCTTTTGAACTCGCTTTTCTGATTTCTCTCTCTCTCTCTCTCTCTCTCTCTCTCACACACACACACACACACACACACACACACACACACACACGCACACACACACATTAGTCAACTTCGAACGAGATAATTATAATTTTACGTTTTCAAGCATTTCAACTAGGACTGCTGAATTCGCAGTCCAGCGAGTGACATGACATTGCGGTTTCTCTGATGGCATATCCTCGAGTGCAATAGTTGCGTGCAATTTTTTCCGTCTACGAAAGGTCAACAAAGAAGACAATGGCTCGTTTACCCTGCCCCGTCTTATATAATTTTTTTTTGTCCATTGTACTTGATATCGACCAAGGTGTTCCTGATGTATACGCGCGCGGAGGAAGTGTCGTAATATAGGATGACGTCGGTGCATGTCCTTGTTGCTATCGTTACACGTGATTCTTAATGTCAATTTGCTTTAACTCCGGATACGTCATTCCGCAGGAATCGCTTCGAAAAAATTAACGACGAGTGTTGAGAGCATTAAATACAATTGCCATTACCTTCGGAAGTTTGATAATTGAAGAGCTCGGTGGGAAAATGTACGCTTATATTTATATAATTACGTTTTACATTCCTTATATCGCGCGTATATATTTTATGTGAAATACTTGGCATAATTTTCGGATTTTTTCCATAATATATATTCTACAAAGTTTATAAAAAAGAATACATTAAAATACTCAAAATAGAGAATTTATTATCAAAATCTAAATTATTATATATAATTCATAAATTTAGTAAAAACTAAAGAAGAGAATCTGTCTTACAAACTTTTTATAACAACATGGCTCTGTTATTATATCAAATTACTATGATACATAAATATCTATTAAGCCTTTAATTATAATTATGTTGACTTTTAAAAATATTCGACGGCCTTGATGCACTCAAAGTACAAGGTGAAATTATATGCATCTAGATTGCATTTTCGTCAAATTGATTTTGACTAAGGACATCTGCGAAGTGAAACCACTCGCTCAAGAATATTGCCACGAGAACAGACGTGAAATCTAAAGTCACCGATATGCGAGATAGATTTAATTATGGTCTGAGGTTTTTGCACGAATTATCGGTCCACTCAGTCTTTCTCTCTCTCGGGGGAATGAAAGTTGCGGGGCCGTATGCCGGACGCTCACGTGTGTGTGGGCGTTATCGATCGGGCCCACGGGGCATTCGGGGTTTTTACGGCGGCTATTACTCCGACCGTATTTCATTCGGCGTATTTGTGGTTGTCGTTGATAAACGATACAGTTGTATTAACCCCCTTAAAATACGGGAGAGACCACGGCATCTCGGCCTGTGCGCTCGCAATTGCGCCGATATTAATAACTGATTGCATGCACATCGTGCTGCATGCCTGCACGGACGCGTAACGATTGCGTAATTCCGCGCGGAAACAGACGTAAACGACGCGTAATGAAACGCGCATTCCGCGCGCTTGTACGCGTCTCAACGATACACGAATGATTTTTATTTGTGTATCGGTGTAATTGGCTTGAATCGATATGGTAGTATCAGAACCTCGATCAGAACGGTACGCAATCGTCAATGAACTTGCAGTCGTATTTAGAGAGAGAACTTGGCGCTTAGATTTATTTATAATACACGATTATATTGGAATGACCGGATAACTATTTTGTGCGCAGTACCTGTCGCAACCTGCGATCCGATCGGACCCAATCAAGTGGGTAGGACGTATTGGCGTGCCCGCGTGTGCATGGTTATGCACAATGATGCATAATAGACTTACGATATACATAAACACGTTGATGTTGCTCAGTCAAACACTGTGCCGCCGTAATAATAATTGTCCCGGCACACCTGACCCTCGTTAAACGCGTTGCTTAATCGCCCGCTACTCCTTGGGGGGGAACGACCCTTCACCTACTTTTTACTCGACCCACGCGCACAGCATGCTCACGCTCGGCTCAACGATAGTTAGACAATATTAATTGAATGAGAATGTTTACCGAAATGTTTACTAATTATTGATCTATTCTTACGCAATTATTATTATTTATTGAGCATAGTGATTTGATTTCAGGGAATTAATTAATTTTTATAATGTATCTTATCTACTCGACTAGAAGCTCTTATATAATTTTATCATAAAATATTATAATATCCAAATATTACTAAATATATTATTGTGATATTCAAATAGAATTAGAATATAAAGATAGAATGTAAAGTAATATTTGAACAGGATGTAACATTATTTATTTTTATTCAAAGCACATTTATTTTCATCGCAAAAAAACTTTGTGACTTTGTTGCAACTTCCACAAAAAATGAAGATTGAGTTAAAAAAGTTACATGCATTCAAAAAATATATGTAACTCTGAACACATATAACTCTGCGCATATTGTTTTACACAAATTTGTTACCTAATTATAATAAAAGATTTAATCAAGTATAACCTCGTTAAAATACTGACATAGTTTAGAATTGACCGGTAATTATTCTCGTGCATGCGATCTTCACTGAATAGCTCGCATGTATTTACATCTTTGCATCCGTTGGTTAACGATCGATCATTATGTGTAGTTGAAATTCTAAACCTTTGAAAGCGTAATGCGCACGAGTGACGGATGCCTTAGATTAGTGGCTTACTCAGTCTAATTGCTTCCATGCAATTAACAATGGGGATACCCGGCTTGTTCGAGTCTCGCGCGAATTGTACTTCCAGAACGAACGGTTTGTCTCTAGGAAAAGAGCGTCGTTAAGCTCGTTGCTTTATAAGTACGCATAGAAAGAGATAAAAGCAAATAGAGCGTAATACTATGCTCATCCTGTACTGACAGGTACAAGTGACAATCGTTCCGTGGGTGAACAAAAATGATAAGAATAAGTGAAATGATTAAAATATTGAATCTTTCGAAATTACTTTTAAGACAGAAATTTCTTAAACAATATTAAAATATCTGAGAAATAAAGCATTAATTTATTTTATACTAATATTGCTAATTGAGTTAACTAAAATGTATTTTAATTTTTTTTTTGCAATTTGCGATTATATTTCAAATTATTTTCAAGATTACTGAGATGGTAGAAAGCTTTGTATTTTCAATCAGTGATACTGGTGATAATGCCGCGATCAAATAGATGCTCTTAAGTGGCAAGAACAAATTCGCAAGTACTAATTTCAGCCGAAGGTTGAAGATTGCTGGAGAATAGTCGACGCCGAGGTTTGCTATGATTTTTTGTCGTCCGGTTGCCGCGCATTTCGCCATGCACCGTATCTTTCGTATAAAAAAAAAAACTCAAGCTCGATGGAGACTTTTCGATACCGCGGAGACTGGTGCGAACGTAATTTTTTCCCGAGTGTGCTCGTTAGAGACCTGGAAAAACTGCCCGGCATGCCGCAGTAGAAATCTCGCGGAAGTCAAGGTCGACCGCGGTGCACGATGTGCGTGCAACGTGCGCGGCGCGTAATATCCGATGCGACCGTTTCACCGGACGTATCCGGCCAAGGTCGCGCCACTTCCGAGAAAGGCCGCGACTTGTTCATGCCGCGGTCTCGTTTCTATCATTCAATGGGTGCCGGCCGCTCTCTCGCAGCGAGCGAAGGAGGTGAACGGGGTTGGGCAAAACTATACTTAACCCGCCGGGTTAAAGGCAGGTCCCTGGCTCGCGAGCGCGTGTCCCTGATTACGGTGCACGAACGTGGTTCTCGATCCGATGCCGTCGCATGTCGGTTCTCGGTTTCGCGGAAATGTGCATCGCGCCGTGTTGTATCGAGGAAGTCTGTGCCCGCGCGCCACAGTTCATCGCGCTTTCTCGAAACGCGAAAGCCGCAGACCAGGATTCACGATTCGGAAGAATCTTCTCGGAAATAACTGTTAAGAGAGAAGGCATTTATTTTGTAACGAAAAGATCCTGCAATTTTAGGTTGTTCTGCGATTTAATAGAATTTAGCAAACGTAAAAAGAGGAAAATTATCGATTAATTGTTCGGCTTATATTATATTCTTTATTATAAAAATAGCTATTTAAATAGAAACCGGTAACAAAGGTCTATAAGAAAGAATTAATGGCTTGACAATAGTATTGGCTTAAGTTGCTTATGTAGAAAAAAATTTATATAACAGAATTTATTTAACAAAAGCGACTTAACAAAAATCGATCAAGAAGGATTAAAACGCATGGTCACAACGTCATGACCATCATAATTAATAAGAATGACCACAGTTATGTCGAATAAAAAATTTATTTAAATATAAATATAAATTCTATAGTTTTAACATTAATTTTTTAAATAAGTTTTAGGGAATTAAGTTTTTTTTTTTTTAATAAAATGAAATATTTTATCCGCTAAAGCTCTTTGTAAAAAAAACAACAAAAATTTAGGCTTTGCACGAAAGATTCTCGCAAATTTATATCCTTCTCCGATTTTCTTTTTACTTTTTGCACTTGATTTAGCTTAATGGCGAATTGTTGGTGGGATTATTAGCTATTGATACTCGAAAAGACCCTCGTGGAAAGGATTAATCCCGCCGTTCGGCTTTCCTTGCCTTTCTCACCAAGGATTTAAATGGAATCGTCAATCATTGGATTTATTGGGATACCTCGTTAATTTCCTAAATTATCATGCCGCGCCCTATTATAAGGGATCTCGATTTTTCTTGTTGAGATGATATACGGTTTCTCTTTGAACACATAACGTGTCCGTTTTAGGAATATCGCCGCTAAAGGCCTAAAACATGTGAGATTATTTCCGGCCGCGGCCAATCGATTCACACAGTTCGCGAAATTCGCCATTTATAATTTCTCGAGAACGATTAAGACAGTCAAAAAGTTAACTATGATTGATGATTGTGTTTTGGAGCACTAATTTAATACCCGAACTCTGCCGCGTTGCCTATCTGTCTATAAATCAGGTAGACTCGAAAAATTGTCGGCTATCATCAACTAAGAACTAAACAATCAGATGATCAAAGCTAATCGTCGGCATCTTGATTACTCAAGCATGAGTGATAGAAAATGTGAACCTACAAATAATTTTATAGTTTGCACTCTTTGTTTTATACACCTAAACATACATAAAATCTTTCTTTATAAATTTCAAAATATTATATACATATATCTTTTTTTTATTTAAATTAGAATATTTTATACTAACATAGGTATGTGTGTAATTTAATTAAACCGTGCAAATCCTATTGTACTCCTTTTTAAATAACAGGAGAAAGAAAAATAAATAAAATTTAATTATTGAATCGAGCTCGATTGTGTGATTAAATCAATGATTGAGATCGAGTACTTAGCAAGGAAACAAGATATTTTTATTTGTATAGACAGGCACAAAGGAATTATATAACGATAGGAAATTAATCTTAACAGGAGTACGTTTTGCGCGTCGCGCCGCGCCGGTTCGTTTTATGTGTAAAACACTATAAAGTCCTAGTTGTCGGAAAGATTTTTTGCAAGACACCGAGGAGAGAGCGTTCCCGTGCGGTCTATTGTGAATTCTAACGAGACCTCGCACGAACTAACGAGGGACGAAGCATCCGAGGGAACGTTACGGTCCAGCCCTAGACACAAAAAGTGCTCGAAAACGGTTGCAGCCGTTGGTTAGTACCGGTGGTTCTCCCATCCGGTCCATGGTTCAGGACTTTAAGTGGCGGCATAGGTGCCTATAATAGGGCCCCTGCGTCTGGCCCTTCGGGCTATTCTAGTTTTCTCCATGAATTCCGAGAGAGTGCCCGTAGATTCCACGATACGCCGTTGTAACTCTTTCGCTCCTGCATTCGGCGAACCGATCGAGGCGCACGATTGATTTATCAGCCGAATTATGAACTCTCAGACACCGGCAGCTTTATGACGCTTAATCGCGCCCGCGATACTTGCGCGTGATCGTAAACTCAATTTTTTAATGGCTAACAGTTCCATTTGAGAAAGTACAAACT
This sequence comes from Temnothorax curvispinosus, assembly GCF_003070985.1. Lineage (NCBI taxonomy): Eukaryota > Metazoa > Arthropoda > Insecta > Hymenoptera > Formicidae > Temnothorax > Temnothorax curvispinosus. The sequence goes on along the minus strand of NW_020220721.1, from coordinate 27,321 downwards.
GAGAAATTTATTGGATATATGTAAATATATGTAAATTTTCTTATTCGAAGCACAGACGAGACGGCAAAATTTTTCGTAGTGCCAAGTTTCTTGTTACTTATACCGCGATCAAGAAGCCGACGATTAGTCGGCATAAAATGCATTGGTTACATCAATGTAGCTGAAACTAGAAATATTGCATAATATTGAGGTCGTCAGATAATAGAAAGACACTCTATGCAATGTACTGCAATAATCGTGATTTGTGCAGTCTAAATTGCCGAAACAGATTTAGCTAGAGAAGATCTCTGGCTTCTTTAAATTGGCCGAGCCGACATCAACGTACGATCATTAGAATTCAAGCAGGGAGGAGGGGAAAGAGAGAGATGAGTTTGGCAGATACGACCAATCTGGTCGAACCTATACATCACTATGGTGACCAATTTAGGAGCATCGTTCCTAGTTCCGCGAAGGGCGAACTCGTTTAGCGAGAAGAACTACCGCAGGCAAGGAAGGAGAAATTGCAGTAGAGAAAGCCGAACATGCACAGACATGCCGAGAGAGAGCATTCATCGGATTTTACTACTCGATGAACGTACCTATAATATGCAAAAGTAAGATTTAATGGCATGTAATTTGCAAATCTATCATCTTTTATTCTTGTAAATTGCGATTAGCAATTATAAATATCAATATTGATAACATGGTACGTTTACCGATGATAACAATCACCGATTAATATATTCATGATTATTCATTTTGATTATCCAAATTATGCCTACCAATTTTACAACTTAACTAGTTATTATCAAAGAATATTTTCTACAATTTATTGTTGCTATTATTTAGTTTTATTTAGCATAATTAATCAATTAATGTTTAAATTATTTATATCATGGTGCGATAATATGCTTTCTCTAAAACCAGAATAAGCATTCTTTGATTTCAGTAAAATTTGTACACATTATGTTTATTAATATAATATATTAATATGTAATATTGTTATTACGTCATTTTATATTTCAATATAAAAGTATAATTCTTTGTCTATATACTTTATCATATGCAGACGTTCTTTAAAACGTAGCAAGTGCCGAGATGTGTCATTATCATTCCACGAAAAAAATTAACATTTTTCATCGGGTTCCCTAGTATTTGAAAGATCCTGCGCAATCGTCATTGCTCACGCAACCCGTTCACTGGTCGGGCCCCTTCACATACCAAAACGTATGTAATTTCTGAAACGTAACGCCACTCATGAGTGAGAGAGAGAGAGAGAGAGATAGGAGGGGGGAGTTGAGAGGCCCGGCCGCTTCAACTCTATTGAAAATCAGAACTGTTTTTCATCGAGTTCACGACTCTCGGTAGCGAGTTAAACGGTGTTAAAAAGACTTCACACGCATCCGTGCACGCTCACGCAACTACCCGGAACGATTCCCTCGCGTACCTACTTATGTGCGAATTCACCTGCGGGGCACGAGACTCGCCCGCAGGCGTACGCATATACGCTCTCGCGGACGCTCGCGCGTACGTACATACCTATATATACGAGCTACGTACGCACGCACGCACATGAGAAAACGCTGCGTGTCTACGCGTGCCCTGGGAGGATGTGCGCGTACCCCCGGCTCGGTTGTATACGCCGCGCTTATAAACGTCCGTTTGCCGGTGCAGTCTACAGTGGCCTTGGCTCAATGTCGCATACCTGCCGGCCTGTGCTGCCGGCCAGGCATGTGACTACGTTTCTACGGACTGTACACTGTACAACCTTCATGCGCGCACGAATGCACTTCTGCGCTACGTGGCTGGCGTGAAATAGTCCGCGCCTTGCGCCGTCGCGCTGCGGCATGAGGGGACGGCTCCGTGGAACGGCAACGCGAGGTATACCCCGGGTCAGCCGAGGGGTCAGCATACGTGAAACAAACTTAGCCGCGGTGGCAGATGGACTGTGGCCGCTATTTGTCATGCCACCGCCGTGGGAGCTGAGGAGTACGCTGTTTAGATCCATTTATTAACTGGGAACGGCTCCCTCCCTTTAATTCTTCTTTTTACTCACTTTTGCTCAAACGTAATAAGGACAATCTTTTCTTGTGGCTTGGTCAAATTTTCTAAGTAGCTTCTTTCTGTAATAGCGATATTATTCATGGCTTCGCAATTGCCATTTTTCTTACAACATGTAAAATTAAAATTGAATCTTTATTATACACACACACACATCGCGGATGTTAACAGAATTTTAATTTCGAGCACAATGTTACCAGTATATTTAATTACGTGTAACCTACGACATTTTACAAAATGTGTAAATTATGTAAAATGTCAAATCTATTTTGCAACAGTTAATAACAAATCGCTAGTTTCGTCATGTTGCTTTTAATTTAAACAACGATATGCAAAATTGCGATTTACATTGCCTTAAATAGTATTCAATTCCTCTATCGATTTTTTCGCGGTCACCTATAAGATAGTACCGCTATTCTAACATAAACAGGTGCTACGCGTAGGCGATGCACACAGTATAAACGGTTAATTTCCGCGAGAGGAGGACATTTATCGTCGTAGCGCGTTCTTTTCGATCGGATCTCGACCTCCAGACCGTTCGAGGAAGCGTTGCTTATTTCATCCATTACGATGGCATCGATCATTCTAAATAATAGCCGGGAGGGGTTGGGCGGTAGCTAGAGGACACGGGACGGTGTGTTTTCTGGGAAAAAAATAATACGAGCCTGACTTCTCCGTAAATCTATGTGATTTATTCTCAATCTCGGCCGCGGCCGATGCGACTTTAATTTTACGAGCGGCTTCGATTTTTCATGTACACACGTGCGTACCGACGCGCGTTCTCTTGCGCGTACGGCCCGTATAAGCACACGCGAAAGGGTTATTCGAAAGAAAGTAAGGCTGGACCACCGGCGCACGTCATTAACATACCGATCGCCAAACCCGCTCGCACGCTGAGCCAAAACGGTATACGTGGTATATGTGGCGCACGATAATTACGGCAGGCGCGGTGGCAGAACGAGTCGAAGATTAACCGTCATTAATTCTATGCCGGTGAAATAGTGGTGGCAAGAAGCGTTTATGATGCAAGCCGCATATACCTCCGAGTCCGAATCGCTGTGCGGGAATAATCGCGCAAAAAGAATCGGCGCCTGTGAGTGCAGATTTGAAGGCATCGCCCCGGTATATGATCAATAGACAATGCCTCGTCGAGACGTCTGAATACCGATTTAAACAGGCAGGAACGTCTTAAACCGATATTATTCAAAGTGTTTATATTAGAGAAAACATACAGCATATTAATAAAATATTTTAAATTAGAGAATACCAAAATAAGTAACTTAATCAGGCAAGTATCTAGTTTTAAAAAATCTTATTTTTGAATAATATCAGAGATAATGTTACCTCTAATTATTCAAAAATAAGATTAGAGGTTTAAGATTTAATAAAATTTTAATTGCAGACAATAATAGAGATATTATTATTTCTATCATTCTAAAAGAAGGTTTTAAGAAACTAGATACAAAACGTAACAATGTTTGTATAAAATGCGAATATTAATAATAAGTGAGTGAATGCAAATGCAGTATCGCGTCAATACATCTTTTACGACTTTCTTACCTGCAGATTTAATTGAATAATTTTATTCGTTCAGTATCAATATCCGTAAAATATTTCTCTCATGAGCATTATTTATATCTGACTTGGAAATGAGAAATTAGTGCATCGCTACGGGGGCTATTACTACTGCATGTCTGCGTCCTAACGTCCCGTTATGCATTCGCGATTGTATACCGGATATGTGAAGAGCGTGAAAATGATTATAGATCTGTCGCTTTGGGCCTGCCAAATTACAGGCCTCGGGGGTGAGGATATATGCGTGAAGAAACGTCGTGATGCATTTCACAAATGAATGCGAGCGGATATGTACGCGTATACGCGTGCGGTAAGTAAGATCAAGCGGAAACGGTAGTGCGCGGATTAGAGTGCGGGTCTGTTTTGCTCCAGAACAGATCGTAGCCGACACGCAAAAGCACGAAACGTTTTATTCGTGCGTTATTCGGATCGTAATGAAAGACGCCTTGATTGCGCGTACGCGCGATTACGTGGAGAATTTATTTCGGGGTATATATATTATTACAAAACAAACTGATTTCAAGCAATATATAGAAAACAAAATAATTATAAAAACTTATTATATATATAATTATAAAAATACTTATACTTATTATATATATATAATTATAAAAAATTAAAATTAATAGGCTAGAAAACCTATTGAACCTGATTTTGATGAGCTTCATATATTTTCTTTATTTTATCCCATGTGTAGGAATGTCAGAATAAAATGTATGTATATTTAAATGTAAGAGTACATAATCTTTCCTCGTGAAACGACTGCCGTCTTCGAATTTGCACTTAACGTTCTACACCGGTTACAACCCACCTCTCTCGGGGAAAGGAGGCTATCATCTTCTTCGGTTTGATCGAGTCTCGTCAACATGTTCCGTTGTTTATTCTCTGTTACCTTCTATCTGTTTCCACGTATATATCCGTTATTCTCGGTAACCGTCTTCTAAGTATTTCGACTACATCATATGTATATTATTATACTTTATCGTATCGTTGCTGAACGATCTGCAGCTCGGTAAAAATGAAGTATTCTAGCGGGACTGTAGTCTACGCCCTCGCTGATTCCTTTTCGCTCTCTCGCCGCTATTAACATACGCTCGCTATTGTCGAGTGACGTGTGGGTGAATGGGGAACCGGCACGCTACGGAGGGAACTTCCGTAGCTCCAATTCCACGGCGCAGATCGCCGTTTCATCGCGTAACAGCTAACGGAAGACGGAGAACGCGATACGGCGGAAAGAGAGACGCGTAAGCCGACGATGACTTCCGCGTAAGAAGTTATTAATTGCGGTCCTCGTTAACGGAATCGCGATTGTACGTGAGCGTGTGCAAAAAAAGAATGAAAGTCGAACAAGCGGGCGAGTTGCGTCACTGTCCGCAGTGACGTGTGAGAACCGCTTTTGGTAAACCGTTCGTTGCCGCGGCTACTTATCCGAAAATCAGCCGCGATCGACACGCAACAGTAGCTCGCGGGAAACACAAATGCGACACTCCGCTGTTGTAGATCGCTAGTTTTCTCAGGACTGTTTTTAGATTACGCAGATGGCGATAATTCTTCTGTCGACAATTACGAAACTAGTTCACTCGTGCAGTAGACTTTCGTAACGGTCTGCTCCTGCATTAAATTTTCTCTTTATTATACGTGCATATACATATTATAATTTTAGATTTTCATTATAGATAATAGACTCTATTCTCTCGATTAGGATACCTATCTCTATTTGTTTAGATGTACTTGTACCACTTGTTTCGATAAGAAAGACTCTTTTAATTACGAAATGTTGTACGATTCAGAATTCACAATTGTACTAATGATAAAAATAGTCTGTTTCGACCATAATTTCTGTTAACGACAGCGATAATTTAGCAAGGTTACGCACGACATTAATCCGACCGGGAAAGTAGCGAACGTCGAGACGATAAGTATTCTCAGGCACCGTGACGACCGCGTACTCTCGTTGGAATGTGGAAGGGCTCTCAACTATTAATTAAATTAACGCTCGAGTAAGCAGGAGATACGAGAAGGAAGCGAAGTGCAGAATGGCTCGTCCTCCTCTCTCGCTCGTTCAGGCGGCGAAACGGAAAAATGGACGAACAAACGACGAGCAGTCATGCAAACGGTACAGGAAGAACACCGACAGGAACCTTTTTATCTCTGTCTAATGCACGAACCGTTTTATCAACTATTATGGGTTAATTGGAAATAGTTCAATTGCATATCTAATTCTGTAAGTTTATTGAATGAAAAAACATTTTCATATATACTATATTATATACAAGAAATTATATTGAACTTTTTCTGGGAGTTTAATTGAAGAAATATAATCTAGAAAAGAATAATGCACATTATAATGTTTGAACGTTTAATTAATTGTGAATGACAAATCTATCGAAATAAAATTCTATTTTCTATCTACTTGTTCTGAAATATAATTCATGATGTCATGTTATACTTTTCAATATTAAATATTTTCGTATTTATCACTGAGAAAAAGTCTGATCAATTGATTACCTGACTTATCAATTGGTCCATAAATTTTTAGGTATGTAAATTGTTGAATCCATGAATTTGTATGTCTACATATGCAAATACTACTGGATCTACAGATCTATAATGTGTACAAATTTACTGCGTAGGTAGATTGCTAAATCCATAAATTGTGCTTCGTCTAAATTTATTTATCGAGCCATAAAACTCTCTTTCTTGAACGTTACGTTGAACAACGATCTGAAATTAAATTAACCATACTCGCAAGTTCTCTCTCTGTCTTTCTCTTTTGCATTCTTTATGAAGAAAACAGGCAGACAAAATTATTTATCCAATATCTATTTTCACTGATAAAGGCCATAAAACGTGTTAAAATACAGCGAGGCCTGGAATTTGCCGGAAGTTACGCGAGGCGCAGATTATTATCGATGATATAAACGATAACGATCGGCGCCGGTGGAGTGAAAGTCGACCTGTATCTCCACCTTTGATTCCGCCAATCTATCGTTCATTATCATCTTCCCTCTCAGCCGTCGACATTCTTCGTGAATAAAATTACCGACGACGAGATCATAAAACGGATAACTGAGATTCGTTTAGATCTCGCGAAGTAGATTCTCTTTTATATTTTCTGTACCATTCTGTGTTAATCCTACATATTATTACGAATTCTGTGAGGACGTATCCAGTTTTATTTAATTTGAATTAATGTCAACATTGAACATTAGTGTGTCTCGACGACTTGAAAATAGAAAATAAGCGTGGTTTCAAGAACTACGATTAATTAAGACCAACTTTGTAAAATTTTTCGTTATCTTCGATATGGTAGTAAATTTATTTCCTAAAAGACCTGATTTTTGAATACGATGTCGAGATTGTTAATCCTCCGAATCGCGTTCGGACAGCTTTTTGCATAGCAATCGAATCTTGATCAAAATTACAACTGTGTCGGTCAGTGAAGTCGACTGACCTTTGTCGGTTGTCAGAGACCCTTTCACGTTGCCGAAAAGGTGATCGGAGTAAATGCCCCTTGCCACGTCCGTTCGCTATAACACGTTCGTACCTCGATCGGGGTCTTGTTTCTGTGGAGCACGTGATAAGTGAATCGAGCCGGAGTTGCACAATCTCTCCCTCCCCGCCCTCTCTCTCTCTCTTCCTCGAGTCCTCTCTTGCAGTCGAGCGACGGAGGAGAAGAGAACACAACCTGCACTCCCGTCTAATGAATAGTTAGGTCAGACTGCTGCCTCGGTAAATGCTGAGAATTAACCGTCTGCTTCTTGACATTTCGCTCGGAAGAAGATCCTCTCCTCTCTCGCGGAGACTCTTTCTTGCGATCTGTCTAGCCTTGCCGTATATTCCCCTTACCCCTTTCCCTGTTTTATTACCAGCCGTTAGATCGCACGATGCGATAACGGTGTGAGGACCCCGAGTACAGACCCACACGAAATAAATAAGAATCAATGTGAGTCCAAAAATCAAATTGTTCTTTTAATAAAAACTGCAATTACAAAATTAAGATTGACATATTTATTTAAAAAAGACACACTAAGAGCCTCAATCGTCAGCAATAATTTCAGTTTCAAAAATAACGCAAAAACATCTCTCTCTCTCTCTCAGTTTATTCATTAAATAGTACATTTTTTATCATCTGTTTTCTTAAATACCTATATATATAAATTTTAAACTATAATTTTTAAAAAATTATATTTCTCTAAGTAAATTATATTTCTCGACTGCTGGCATTAATCGAAATTCTTCGTAGACTATTAATCCTAAGATGGCTATTAATCCTCGGTTGGATATTATATTTACATGTATTTACCTAGCTTAGTGTGAATAGTAAAAGATTTAATGACTTAAAGACTTAAAGGATAATAAATAATGGATAGAATAGTAGTTGCGCTAAAATACGGTCGTACGATTCGAACAAAGGTGAATATCGTTCTTCTGAATAATATTAGCTGATTATTATTCACGTTTGTGGATATACGACGATGATACTAATAGCTAAGATCTCCGTTTAATGATTCAATAAAAACCAAAATCCATCTTGCAATCCCTGCGTGAGAGGAAATTCTTCGCTCGCCGCGATCTCTTCTACCTTTTCGTTCCTTTACCTATCGTTCTCTTTATCGGGAGTCATTAGATAGCGACCGGCGATAATCGAGAGAAAAGACGCACCGAAGAACGCGTTCGCCCGAAATGGTCCAAGATTAACCGCGGGAGATCGGAGCTGCTTAATAGCCGCATCTCTTTTCTCGCAATAGGAACAGAACGCATGTAACCGCGATACGTAACTGGTTTCTCAAAGAAACGATCGTTCCGCGTGCGTCTAATTCCCGGAATCTCGTCGGTGTCGAATAAAAAATAAGCAAAACGATAAATACAGTTCTTCGTTCGCTCTTTTTCCCCTCTCTTTCCATTTGTTCGAAACGTTATTTATGTGTGTATGTGCGTGTATATACATGTGTTTTGTATGCTGAATATGCGCGATTCTGGCGTCTTGATTTAATACTATATCGGCTGTTCGAATTAGCATAACGCGGACGAGAAACGCAGTCAAGGCGCAAAACAGCCCGAAATAAAATCGGAGACCAAACGTGGTCGTGATCTAACGGCCTTGGTATTCTATGCGAGCCAGAGTGACACTCCGTGTATCTCAAAGTAGCGAAACGCGTCGCTCAAAGGTATATTAAGCTATCTAAGCCAAATTATCAGAACGCTATAGCTATAGCTATAGCTGGAGCAAAGAAATTACTTTTAAAAGCAAAAAATAGCAAATAATTAGCAAATTAATTCCATATAAAATTTTTTGTGTTCTGATAATTTCGCTTAGATAGCTTAATATACCTGTCGCTCGATGAATTTCAATGGCGCCCAATCCGCTTGAATTTACGCGATTTTATGGATGTGTGTTCAGATTAATACTGTCTTTCAACTATTTTTTACGCAGTTTATTTCATTAATTATATTTTACGAACATACAATTTTAATTTATCATTTAAACAAAATTGGTAACAAAATTAGAAAATTGCTACTTAAAAATTATAAAAAAAGAATTTATATAGGACAGCTATAAAAGCTAAGTATAAAGTTAAAGTGTAAAATCATATGACTGAATCTCTGGTGAAATTGTGGTAACAGCGAAATGACAACTATGTCTCAAATGTGCATAATCGTACCTCCCACGCGAGACCCATATAAAAACTTATCGGTTAAATTGGACGCATTTCAACAAGCGAAATGCGGTCATCATGATTGTACGTTGTCGGGTATTCGAACAAATAACTCAATAACGAAAATACGTCCCACACACGTGCTATTAACCTTTTTACTTAAAGGTTCCTCACGACAGGCGTTTTGCAATTCGGGCCAGTTATAATACGAATCGATCGAGTGAAAGCGCTCTTTTGTGTGTCATACAAATAATTCTGTCAGTCTCTCTTCTGTCGTTGGTTTTTATCAAAAAGAAAATGACGAATAATACGAAATTTTTTCTGGCTATTGGTCAATGTTAAAAATGTTGCTAAAAGTATTGATGCATGTAACAAATATTTCAAATAAATATATGCGTATGTCTAAAAAAGTTAATAAAATATGATCAACAATAATAGTTTTAAAAATATTTCAATTTCACGAGGTTGAAAATTCTTGGGAAATCGCGGTTTTAACTTATTAAAAAACAAAACACAAATAAATGAAGTAAAGTGAAGGGAAGTATCTCTTTAACACTAATTAAAACAAATTCTTTCAGTTGATTACTGCGATTATAAATCGCCACGATTTGGCGCAATTAATGCTCTATAAAATTCACGGTAGCACGTCACGCTGATTCGCATGAACGCACAGAGTCGTTTTCACGTGTGCACACCAGCTGCGTAACGAGATTAAACCTAGTGTCACAATATTCGTGTGCATAAGCTGCGTACTCTCGAATGCATTAATTCGATCGCTGCAGGTGTATCGAACGAGCCATTCTGTTGTCTACCTACAAAGGTATCCGCCTTTACTTCGTGTGGTCTATGAGAGCATTACGTGACTTAAACATATGGCAATATTAATGCGATGTGTACTGAACCAGTCTCTCTATAGTTCGATTTATTTCATTCAGCAACTGTACAGCACAATTAACAGTGCCAAATATGGAAAATATATATAGGAAGACATTTATATAACTATAAAAACTATAAAAAATATTATACTTCTATATAATATATTATTTTATATTGTTCAAGGAACATGACAAGTATTACAAATAATAGTTTTTTATTTGATAAAGATACAGAAAGGATTACACATTCTATTTACAAAAATATTTTATAAATTAAATATGTAACCTTAATATCGCAATCATTGATTTTCGAACATTTTAGTGATACTTACATTTTTTTTTGCGTCGTCGTTTCAATTAACGTATTCAAGTATACCCTGCGAAATGACGAAATAGACTTCGATTCCGCTTCTCACAAGAAGAGAGCGATCGAGCCTCGACCATTGCCCGTGATTTTCGCTCGTCTTTGTAATTTACGTTCGTTATCATCGAGAAAATGTTTTCTCCCCTCGTTCACGTTTAATTACTCACGCGCGGTGAGCAACGAGATTAACATGCCTATGATCGTGGCAGACCGTCGCGGGGGGAAGCGGCAAGGACGCGATGTCTTAACGTGAAATTACATAATAATGAATGAGGGAACGCGAGAGAGTGCGCAGGCGAGATATATCTCAATCGCAACCTTCGTTATTACTCATTAATTATAACATACATTAGTGCAGAATAATCACAATCAGTCTTTTTTATTTAGCTTTTCAGTACATTGAGAAGCTATTCATTACTGAGATTTTTACTTGCTGACGTGCAGCTGACACACATAACGATATAAAATAATTTTTTTAAGCAATCTGATAATTCTGCATAAAATTGTTTTAGCATAAGGTAAATTGGTAAATAACTAACTAAACAAACCCAAAAAAAGAGAATAAAAAATTTTTAACTAATATATTTGTTAACGTTATTATAATATACCTATATTATATATGTATACGTTAATGTATATGTATATTATTAATGTATGTTGTGTGTTACGCCCACGGCTCGCTCGCGCATTCCCGACTCGCGGAAATATGAACATACTAGCTCTCGAAAAGAACTGGTTTATTAAAGATAGAAATATAGCGCGGCAATCGTCAACACATTTGTTCTCTAAGGCATTTCCATTAAACAACGGAACCTGTTCCGGAAAAAAGTTTCGCGACTTCTTTCTTAAAAGCAGCTCGATTCGGCTTGAACTTAAGAGCTGACTCCGCGCGAACGTAACAATATTTATTCAGTGACTTAAAAACACCAACGATTATAGTGTAACAGTTTGTTAATTGATTTGGATCTTAATAAATTCGAGAAATGGCTGGAGGTTGGAAAAGACTTAGGCGAACGAAATACAGGGATTAATTACCGTCTATTTTCTTTTTAATTATCTCGAGAATAAACGAGTCTCTTTCACTTATAGCTCGTATCGCGTTTAAACAGTGGGTAAATTACTATAATCTCGTGACCACTGTTGCTCGGCGGAGCATGCGTAGCCGGCCAATCGCCTTGGACAGTCACAAACGACGACGACAACGAAGACTACGACAACGACAACGACGAATCGAGTTGGCGTTATCATCGGAGGGGTACTTTGATTAATGCAACATCAATTCTCGGTACGTACGAGATAGGAAATCCAGCCGGACGAAATTACAGCAATAACGTCGCGCGCTCGGTCGCTTCTGCGCCGGCGGAAAGAGCGAACGAACGAAAGAGAAAGAGATAGAGAGAGATGGAGATACAAAAGGATGAAAAAAAGAGAGCCGGCCTCAGAAATGGATGCACGCGGCACGCAAATGTGCAGCGCTACGTCGCGACGGACGAGCTGCATGAGCGAGCGCGACACAGATAAAGGATCGCTCTCTCGCGCGCGCGCAACGCCGGGACTATCATCGTTCGTATCCGCCGCCGTTGTCGGTCGCCGTTGATTTAAGACGCTTGTCGCGGCGCCCGGTTATTGCGATCGTTAATCGACGTTTCGTAGCTTAGCCTCAATTAAGCCCGACGGGCGCACCAATCGGACGGCGCGGCACGGCGGCCGGACGCATTAACGCACGCGATGCCGATGATGCCGCATGCTTCTCCCCCTTTCTCTCC
>NW_020220721.1:0-14941 GCF_003070985.1 Temnothorax curvispinosus | reverse complement strand
CTCTCTCTCTCTCTCTCTCTCTCTCTCTCTCTCTCTCCCCTCTCTCTGTCGCGTAATCGTCATAATTATCCATGATGACGGATCGTTCCGTCACACGCGCTAATTATCGCCGGCCAGGGCGGTCGCGCGGCTTCGCATCGCTGTGGGCGTAAATCGCGCTCGCACGACGAAGCGCAGCGGCTGGCGCTCTCGTGCGCGCCAGGATTTTTATCCCTGTCCCTTCAGGGTGCCGGGCAGCGCGCTGCATTTATATCCTGCGGGCGGTTCTCTTCGCACGCCGCCACCGCCGCGTTCCGTAGTCCGGACTCCGGAGCGATGGCAGGATCGGCACTAACAATTTTTCTCCGTTATCTATCACGGCGCGCTCATGTTACATAACAATCGTGCAAATCGCTCGGTCTTCGAGCCCGTTCGTGTTCCAGAGCTAGCTCGCGTGTTCCTTGCGCATCGCGATCAGCGTACATTGCGATTAACGCGTTATTGAAAATTATTCAGAGAAACAAGTTTACGACATGCACATCTCCAAGGGTTTAATTGTTATGTAAATGACACTGAAATGTGTCACAGCGATGAGATAACGAGGAGGCCGCTCATCGAAGACATCATGTATCATGCGAGCCTCGCCTCGCAACGTGCTCCTGCTCGTTGCATGCCTTGCCACGACGTATATGTATGTGTGTGTTTGTGTTTTGTGCGTGTCTTGGCTCTTTATTTACTAATTATTCTATCGCCGCTCGAGGCGTCGTCGCGAATCACGCGTCGGAGAAACGCGACCGGGACCGAGAGAAAAGAGTAACACGTCCGGTGACGCCGGCAAAAAAAAAAGGAATTCAAAGATGACAGGGTTGTTTGCGTAAGGCGACGTGTAATCATTACAATTATCGACACTGACAGATTATTCCGTCAACTGGCGCTGAATCGTAATTATCGGGGCGCGATTGCCGCCAGTATCAGTCCGGTTAGCAGCGGAGGTTCGTCATGTGGAAACGAGAAGTTAATGTTCCGTTAAGACGCATAACGTTTAAAATCGCGTTGGATAAAGATTACATAGTGAGTAATCCGCAACGCGTTTAACGGTACCGCGCGATTTGCCTAATAAAGATCTGCAGAAGTGTTCTCTCTTTCTCTCTAGTGGAAACTTCTCTTTCCTCTGGATCACCGCGAGAGGCGAAACGAAGGTGGTGGCATGTCGTAAACGATCTTCGGATGGGACTCCACAAATTATATGCAAATTACACTTGTCACGTGGAATTATTGCACGTGGCGAATACGAATACGAACGCGGTAGAGCAGATTGCGATTGCGAGCGTGTTATTATTACTCGACGCATATATCGTTGTATTTCAGGTATAATAACGCATTCAACCCCTACCCACTAGCGTCCGTCTTTTGTAATAATTACACGAAATGAATATAATTTACCTAAACACGGTATAGACATCGTGACTTTGATGTATACGTACGTAACATTTGCACCGGATAATAACACGTTACGAATTTCAAATAGCCATTTACTGACAAAAGCAAGGGGGGAATTTAATTCTCTCGTTACACGCTCGGTCACGAAGCGAAAGTAGGTAGGTTCGCGCGCGGCCCATTTTCGCCAAAAGGAGGGCCTCGCGTGTCATGCCAACGTGAAATTAATTCTCGTTGCCGGATTAATCGAGAGCAGGGCGGTCCGCGAGCTGATACCGAGGTCTTTAACCCGTCTGCGTCGCGACGCGGGCGCGTGCGTGACGTCATCGAAGATATAAGAAGATGACGCGATCGGCCGATCGTGTGGGTTAACCTGCTGAGTTAGCGCCGCTTTTCGATCCTTGTCGAGCACATCTAGCGGTATGTTACACACATACATAGCATAGGTACGCGTTCGTCGGGCATCCAAACAGAATCTTGTCACGCGTCCAAGAACATGTTAAATTTACCATCTTATTATGTTAGAGCAACAGGTTGTTTAGAATCAAATTCAAATTGATGAATAAAATTTTCGTTAAATAGAAATGCCGTTGCAAATTCTTCTTCTTCTTAGGCAATTGTCGTAAATTTTTAATTCGCAATAAGATATGGAAATTAGACCGCAAATTAAATTTTGATTAAAACAAAGATTGAATTATATAATTAAAAGATAAAATTCTCTAGAACTTCTATTCTTCCTTTATATTTTTTATATATTTAAATAGTTACATAAAGAATTTTTTATTATTTTTTTTTCGGGAAAGAACAAAAGCTATTATGAAAATCATATGATAGCAAACTTGATTTTCAATATGCGCCTGGACGAGCCTAGATAATAGACGTACTCCAACAACGCCTCGCCACGAGAGTTAGCGAGCGAACGCGCGGGCGCATTGCTTACATTCTAACTCGCCGTTTTAATGGCGCAACGGGTCCGAACTCGCGCGGCAAGCCAGTCTAACCCGAGGCAACCCCCGATAGGACTAAATAGGTATCGGCGAATGAGAGATGCGTGGGAAGCCGGGGTCCGGCGGCTGCGGTGGTGGGCGATCTGCCTACGTTCCGCTGAATAATAAATCTGGACTGGGGGAGCCCCTCTGGGTTAGGCTCACCACGATCTAAATACATTCGTAGACGACGCCGTTTACGCCGACGTCGCGCTAACTCTCCGAGAAATCTCTCGCTCTAATTGGCGAGCTGTGGAGTGTGCTTGACCAGCAAATATGCGTATACTCATTGGGTCAAATAGATCGAAGTGAAGCAAAATGTTTCTCAGCCAGAAATTGATATTTTTCAAGCTAAAAGAAAATGCAAGCATTTCCCGCTTAAATAATGTTTAGTTTTCACTATAATACAGTCTTTGTTTTAAAGTATTTATATATTAATCAGTATTATATACAATTATATTATAGATTATTACTAATCTGTTATTAATATAAATTATTAAATCTATCGATTTTTTAAATCTAACACTAAAAAGTAAATATTTTCTTTAAACGTTCCGATACAATTTTTATTTTTTATTGTTACGTATCTTTCTTATGTAGTATTTTTTCTTACTAAGAAACAAACTATAGAAACAATAGTAGCATTTCGCAATACCTACTTTTAATTTTATTTGTCAAAACAATTATTTTAATAAATGTTGCAAGTATTTAGCCTTTGCCTTGTTTCAATGAATCGTTATTAGTAATATCGAATTTTTATTACGGGAGGCGTAAGGTTGCTGGTCATTCGCACGCCCACGAATAATATCAATTACATAGCAATGATATCAGAAACAACGAAATCTACATGGCGTTTGGCCTGGTTATCGAAGATCAATTAAGATAATGGCCACCCGGCCGGAGATCAAATTAAGATGAATTTTTCGTGAATTGTACTGAGAGGCTAACTGTAAATGTAATTTGCACGTCATTGAGTTGCTGTTATTCTGAGGCGATGATATTTCGTATCACGTGCGATTCGATCTTTTGTAATCTGGCATTCAAAGTGTTTGTCGAAACGCCCATCAAAACGATTCATTCGTGGGTTTTCCTTTACCTACCGATATGTTTGCCATATACCTCCCCAAAGGTCATAAACGGTTAATTATCGAGTCTAATAATGTATATTCCAGCCCACAGCGATCATAATTTTATCAACCGCTAACGGTTGTTTCATATGATTATGCTCAGTTTAGACATGCTTACTTTATACGATCGTTCTCAATTATATACCTAAGCATGCATCTAATTGTCTGATAAGTTCGCGATTATGCTTCCGGGATATTTCACCGTTATAAAATCAGATAGTGTTTTGCATGTTTAATCAATAATTATCACATGTACAAGAAACTTCCGAACATAAGATATTTTCTCGCTATTTTTATTATTCCATATTTTAAAGACTTTTTATTATAAATATTCTTGGAAAAGATTGAGCAAATATATTAAAATGGCCTTTATATTTTACATTTACACTTTTATATTGTCGAATTAACTTTAGTATACAAATCTACTGTATACAAATATATCTCAATGTAGTGAACACTTGCGTGACTCGAGCTAGCAATAATATGAAGGTAATTTTGTATCTCATGCATCAAGCAGGCTGTTAATTAGGTGCTCCGCGATAAGAGCTAATCTCGATGTTGGCACGCTTAGAAAGCGCGCGACAACCTTTCCCTTTTGGTGGCCGACAAGCGTAAAGTGATTTTTATACGCATCGCCGGCGAGAACGTCGGCGCGGCGCGCCAAGCAAAACCAGCGCACAATAATTAGTCCGTTTATCTTGAACTGCTCGACGTTCCATTACATCGCCGAGCGTGCGACCATACATAGGTAGCGACGCGACGTGACGCTCATCGTGCGTGATTGTAAGAAAGACGTGTCATAATCAACGAATTATACTTTTGTCTCTACTTGGTGCGACGCAATCGCTGCGGTAACTTCGACGCGTGGAAGGAAGTCGCAGCGCGGGCGACTTCGATGCGTGGAACGATGCGATGGCGCGACGCGACGCGACGGCGCGGGCGATGTGTGGAACGAACGGCACAGGTGACATCGATGCGCGGATAAGGTGTGACACAGGCAGCTTCTGTCAAGTTGCGTCACATATAGAAGAAAATAATAATTTCAAGCCAAACTTTTGAACACTCGTCAAAGATTTCAAATGAAGCACATGTCATTATAAAAAATACTTGTGTATAAATTTTCTAAAAAGATGTTTCTCTTTTTCAAACTGCATGGAAAGTCATACGATTTATTAAGACCTACTTTTCAGTCTAAGTAATAGGTAACCGACCTGCTGTCAAGCAATAATGTAACTTTCTTCTAAGATTTCATAATAAAAATCAATTTAATATAGATGTTAGAAACGAGATAACACATTTGCTTGCATAACGCAATCCGTTTCCTCATTTGTTCTCCATCGCAGATATAAATTTAAAGTGTACTCTAATATATATCGATTTAAAAATGTTATATCTTAATTAACATTAAGTAGGAGCTTTGATATAATCTTGATGCATAAATGCATGCAACATTAAACCGTGATTTGCGAAAGTAGCGCGCATTTTCTCATCGCTAGTGCAACTAGTTTGACGTTATGTCACAGCTTGCGTCAGACTCTTCTATTACCAGCGGTTGACAATGAGGTACTACCGTTAAAGTGAATGCTATTTGCATGTAAATCAAATGGAGCTGATGACTCCGATCTTTAAACAGCCGCGGAAAAGCTTCAGTTGGGTATGGGAGCGTGTATTTCTACTGATTGTGAGAAACATTGAATTCTATCTCACTTGACGTAGAAATTGCGCAAAAGGCGAGGTTACGCAAGGTATAGTAGACAGAAAAATAGTTCTCTTAGAAATGTAACACGGGTATTCATGGCAATCGTTTAATCTGCAGCGTGTCGCGAATACGACGACTAACGACGAACGTTATTCGTTTCATTTATCTCTCGCGGAAAATAATTAACATCTTCTTAAAACAAAGTGATTCCCACGTTTTGAAACAACGCTTTCGAAGAAGCGAAAGATACGCTCTCAACTTTAGCCGAAGTGAACAATAGAGTAATTGCATTGTAAATTATCCTAATGTTCTATTTTTAGAAATGCAGAATATCAGTATGTAGTTCTAAAAAGGATATCATATAAAAAATACTAAAACATATTTAATCTCATCAGAATCAATTTTTTTTTTAGTTTTTCGTAATATATGTTTAGCGATTAAAAACACTTTGTTATGAATTTAAAAATAGATTTTACTATAGATAAATATTATACTATAAAAATATTACATTATAATGTAATATTGTAATATTTATAATCTTTTTAGATATAATTGCTAAGCTAAAAAAAATTAACAAAAGGATCAATTTTTTACGTATCCGGATTCTATCTACGCTATTGCTTTACGACCACTCTTCCTTGGAGATCACGAGACCAAACGCAAATTATCATTCCGCACGCGGTTTGACTAACTGACCGTATTAGTGTCCGACGGCTAGATTACGCCGATGATTAATTCGGACGAGTAACGTCGATATCGACGTGCATGCTCGTGCACTCGTTCCCCATAATGCGTTTCCCCCGTTCTCGTCTTGTTTTCACCGGCCTGGCGATGATACACGTCCGCGTAACCGATGGCCGACTTCGCGGACCATTAGGCGTTTCCTCCGTTATATCGGTGATGATGAGAACGCACGAGCGAGCGATCGAACTCGGATATCTTTTTCGCTCCTTTTCCAAGGTGCGATTAAACGTGTGCCTATCGCGATATGGCAATCATCAGATGGAAGGAACCTGTTAATTACTTCATAACAGACTAGGTGTGAGTTGTACTTGACAACATTTAACTAACTTCGGCTGATGATGTCTGTTCTCTCCGGGTTTAGATTACGATCGTACTACGGTCGATACAAATAAAAGAAAAATTTAGTTAAACGCGTGGTTAATGCTGATCGACTTTAACGCAACGGTTTTATGTAAAATAAAACCGTAAAATCTCGTTGTTCAATGCAGAATCAGTTTCTTCGTTTCTTGTCAGTGCAATCTAAACAATCGCGCGAAGACAGAATAGTTCCGTAAGCGAATGCGAGCCAACTTTAATTGTCGCTCATTCAAGTATGATTGAGTGCATGTTTTCTCAAACGTTAGTTACTCGTACTCGTGTTGTGTCTATCGCTAAAAGGAAGAACGACTCATCAGAGGTACTGTACTCAGCTTGCATTATCCCGGCGGCTTCTTCATATTCTACTCGCGGCAAATATCGGGCCGACCGCCGACTGACGACCATGTCGCGACGTGGATAAACGGTTACACGCGCGAAGCTTGTGTTCGGCCGTCTTCCGGGTCTGCCGGTGCCGTGGAGGAAGTTTCGTCGGCGATTTAAGCGTAGGACGCTTTGAACTTTTGTACGGCAGTCGATAATCGTTAAAGAAACACGCGAATTCGCATAGCTGAGCATAGCACATTAACGCTTTTGAAACATCGCGTAGCATTTGCCGAGTTGCGTCAGCGGTAAATCGCGCGGTGTCATCACTCGTTTGTACAGTGATAATATTCTCAGAATTATGGCATAATGCAATGTATAATTTTGGCGTAAATGAAAAGACGGAATATTCTAAAGAAGAGAGGAAAGGATTTCTACTACTAAATGGGAGAAGTTAAGAAGAAATAATTAAATATAATTTTTATAATTAAGATCAAATAGATATTAAATTGTTTATCTTACAAATTAGAAGGTAATTATAATTAATTGAAAATAATAGCAATGATGGTATATTCTTGATAATGACTTTTGGTATATACTTGGAGTATTTTTTTATTCATTTTACACCTGGAAAACATAAGCCATTTTTGCTAAACATCAGAGAATTATCACATCTAAGGTTTATTACCCAAATATTGACGGCGGTCTATCAAGGAGATGCCAGCGGAAGTACTTTCTACGTCCGATGATTCTGCGGACTTTCACGTGAGGAAGAGCCACTTGAGAGAAACTGAAAGTCATATCGCGAATGATCACGATTTTCTCACGGCGATTCTTGAAGCCACATACCCGTCGTTTACATTGTCCGATTCAGGATAAGAACAATCTATACGCAGATATCAACTTCCGGCAACAAGCTTTCCCTGTCATTTTACTCAAGCTTTTTACGAAGGACATAGGTTTTTAATAATGCAGAAATTAATTTAATTATCTATTTAATGTCGATCGTCACGAAACACGTTAACCATGAAATAAAATAATTCGCCATACCGTGATCAATTACTAGACGATACCCCACTTTCAACCGCGTTCAACTGCATATCCGCAATAATTGCCAGAGCAGGAAGGAAGATTACGCAAGCCTGGGCCTGACACATAGGCGATCCCCCCCCTCTCCTCGAGATACAAGAAGAATGTAAATCACTGTCGCTGATTAAACGATTTATTCTACCTGGCTCCTAATTGGATCGATGCATTATAACGTCAGCCAGTTAAAAGCAAATGTTTGCATCATACGTAACGAACATCCGACTCGTGCACATGCTCTTGCCTCTTGCACGAGCCGCGCGCATGCCGCCGCCGCTATGCGATCGCAGTACCGCGACACGGATCGCAAAGAGGATTTTCTCTCTCGCGCGGCTTTAAAGATATCCTCGCGCTCGGCATCGGCATCGGTTGCAGAGTATTCCCGATCGGCGCTACTATGCGCCTCTAAAGTGGACCGGTTTGCGCAGCAGCGGCAACAACGGCGGGATCGATTCACGGGGAAAAGTGCCGAGGGGAGAAAAACGATAACGCCGCCGGGAGGAAGAGCGAGTCCCATCTCGGAAGAGAGAGCCGCGGCCTGCACGCGGCGAGGTTGTCTTTTGCCGTCTCGTCTTATCTACCTGTCAAGGCCGAATTCCACGTCTCGTCGAAAATGCGACAAGACACGACGTGACACACCGCGCGTAAAAGCGTGTACGTGTGATGCGTACAACGTATATGGGAGATGGATGCGTGCTTGCGGAAAAGAGAGATAAGGTGTAACCAAATGATGCTGGCGGAGAAAAGAATGTTGAGAATGTTGACGCCAAGGAAAAACATCACTTCATATTGCGAGATATGAATGATTGTAGACACGGAGACGGAGTATTTCATCTGAACGAAAAAGAGATGAATTTGAGGGCCAAACAAAGAACACAATGCAAAAATACATAAGGAAAAATTGTAATTTAAAAATTTACTATAATTACTTATAAAATTAAATTCCTTAAATTATTCCTTAAATTACTTATAAAATTAATTATAACATTCTTGTCGTTTCAAATTTGTAACATGTCAAAAAATTACATCATAATTTTTATAAAAAGGAAAGATAAGGATAAAACGATAAGTCACATTAAGATAATTTTAGCGTCTCACAGACTTGAGAAAATTCTCGACGATATTCAATTGCCATTAAAAATCGTAAAAAAGTATACATTTTATGAATCTAAATATTCCCTCATAATTTTTAATAAATAAAATTTATGTGGGGAAAAAAATTATCTGACGTCGAAATAGCGAGGAGAAAAATAATCTCAGAAGGCACTGTCCTTATCATCTGACGTCCCAGATAGTTAAATACAAATACTGTCAGACTGGCAAGCTATAACGTACAGCCTATAACGTCTGCATGTGGCGCTTTGCCGCGGATAGGGGATAGGTGCATAGATCAAGAGAAAGACTCCAAGTACAACGGGGTCCAGGCATCTTTTACCCTCTCCGCGTCCGTATATCCTCTTCGTCGTCTCGAACCCGCGGCCGATGCTGGTATCGACGAAGCGGACGCGAGTGGCACCGCGGGAAATTAATGACCGTCGTCGCGGTCGCATGAATTGAGTGGAGATTCGTGTTAATTGGGATAAAGTCTTGTGTTTTTCATGAATGAATCAAGCGCCGTGTCGTATAACCGATGCGATGGGAGCCGGATGCTATCCACCCAGTGGTGACGCTCGGCTGGTCGGGAATGTCGGGATGGTCACGTGCATGCTCACACTTTCTTAAGCTCCGCTCATACGCAAAACTTTTCCTGCACATTTTCCAAACATTTGCGTGTAACTTCAATGTTATTGTAATCTTCGGTTTCATCTTCGCTCGTGATCAAGTATATTTATACCAAATCCGATACTTTCCTATTGGTTCTAAATCTTTTTCAAATTTTTTTCATTTTGCTTGATGAAAATTGCAGCAAATTAATTGGTGAAATTGGCCGTTTTTAAATTTTGGTAAGATAATACTTGATCAAGTTAATAACTACAAATGCAAATGTGAATGTGGATGTGACGATAGGAATTTTCAGATTTGACAATGCTTTTCGGTTTATTCATTCATTGTTAGTTCACTTTGTGAACATAATACTTCTCTAGATTCTTCTAGGTTCAAAATGATAAAATTTAGCATAATCGTTACAAATAATACATTTGAACTGCGAAAGAATCGCGTTATTACAGTTATAAAACAGTATAATAGATTCGATGTTCACAACTCCGCTGTCATATTTTAGTTTCACTCCGACCGAGTAGAACGCCTTCTGAAAATCTCTTAGGTGTACATGCTGGTGAATCTTTGCCGCTCATCCGGAAATGGAGAACAGCTGGAGAACCACTGCTCGCCCACGCTTCGCTACATTCATTCACTTCTGCGTCGATTCCCCCTTCTCCACTTGTCTCGCGCGCGCTCGCACGCGGCTCCGCGCGGTGCCTACGACTCGCGAGCGTGTTCGCATCGCGTGTACGTGCTCACGGTAACCTCGGCCTCGCGGGTGTCTGTGCACGAGTAGGACGTCCCGCGGCAGGTGACGTCATCCGTCTCGTACGCGTTATCCGCGTGCGTGTCCTCACCCGGCCGCGCGCGAAACGGTCATTAATAAAGTTTATTACGCGTCCGCGACCCATCATCGCGACGCTACGGACGCGGCGTTATCTCTTTCGGCGACAAGACGCGACACGAGAGAATCACTGTCGCGACGCGGCGGATCTTTTTGCGAAAAATAGAGCAGAGACCGCGACTGCGCTAACGCGATGACGTATATACCGTGGTGCGGAGGTATGCGTAAACAGGAAACTTTTCACGGCGATTATTTCTGAAATTATAGTTGTTAAGTACTCGTCTCCTTCACATTTCTCATCTGTAGTTACTTAATAACTTCAGGAAATTAATACTAGTTATCTTCATTATTTCAATGAAAACGTTGGTTCTCTCCCATCATCCTAATCGCTAATGGGCAGTGATATTTATATAGCAATCTCTATTTCAGTTAAAATTATGGAAAAACTGATCTCCTGAATTCCTTACATAATAAGCTAAGAGGAAATTACTATTGTAAGTAATAAAAATACGTTTCTATTTTCCTTCCCTTTCAGGTTCTAATTTTCTTGGAATCTTATTTTATGATTGTTTTTACAAGAATTAAATTCAAACTTTGAAACATTTTCAAAAGTTTTTCAGATTCCATGCAATGCTTAATTGAATAATTCGATATTACATAATAGAAATTGAAAAATACGATGAAACCTTCAAGTCTTGTAAAAAATGCAATATTAGGTTCTAAACATCAAGATTTAGAAACCAGATGAGAAAGACATTTAAGGTCTACAATTATATCATGATTTCATCGAGTTCTTAAATTTTTCCCGAGTGACACAAATGTGTTGTCGTAAATACTACAAGCTCGTATCCTAAAATAGAATTATGCATTCTGATTTGCGGAACGGAACGCAATCGCGGTGGCTAAAGAATTACGCGAGACGGAGGCGCGCTTGGCCAATAACCCGACTCTTCGTCCGAGCCCGGCAACGAGCGACGCACGTAGGTAGCTGCCTGCGGTTAATGATGCCCGCGCGAATCGATGATTCGTCAATGTCCGCCACGGAATTGGAATTATCCGACGAAAGGATGGGACGGAGTACCACCGATGTATGCATACGGGCTCCTCCCCACGTCCTCCTTGTCGGGAACTTAGCTGAATATTAAATGTCCCGCTGACGTGGGGCCTACCCCCTTGCCTTCTCGAGTGTGGGAAAAATCGAGACGAGCTAATCGGCGTGCGTTTCTCGCGTGTCGCTTGGCCCTCACGGGAGATGGACAAATCTCGGTGAAAAGAGACCGTAGCATAATTAAGGGCTTCAAAGCGAAAGCGAACCGGGCCTGTAATTTGTAAGGCCTGCTTTAAGTACGAAATCGTATGTAAAGTGGTTCTTATAAATTATGGACTTGCCACATTTTTGCCCCCCAGCCCTTTAATTATTAGCCGTCTACGCGATTCTCCGATGTAATTGGAATTAAACAAAAAGTGAAAACGTCAAACGAGCTAAATGCCGTTCAATACATTTGAAGATATCCCGACCGTAAACGGTTTACACTTTATCTTATTTTATTTTTTAGTGCGAAAAATAAAACTTGTGTCATGCTTAATGATGCAGTAATAATGAAATACGGTAATTCTTTTTGTGTTTTTATTTAAAATTGGGTTAAAATATATTTTTGTTCTGTAATTTAAAATAATGTATACACGAAGGTGTTGTTTACAACATCCCATCAACATTAGAAGTGTTTAAACGTCTAAGAGAGTAACATTAGAAGGGAAGTTAGTAGAGAAATTTTACGAGTAGCTATCATTTGCAACCATCAGCGAGGATTCACTCAAGTGAAATGTGCCGTTTGCGAGCGATGGTTTTCTATTACCATCGGTCGTGCGACGACGCGATCGAGGCACGGTCTATTCTCTGGGTCGCCTCGTCATTTTGCGCGGGTCGTACGTGACTTTTTCGCGGAACGCAAGGCCCGTCTCGAATCGCACGACTCCCAGACTTCATGAACGCCAGAAGATCATCTCCGTGATCAATGGTGCGCCGAGGGACAGAGGATGCGCTTATGGACTCCTCGGGGCCATAACTGTATCTACTCGGATAGCACGCTCGGATTATGAATGCACCGTTGCACCGCGGTTGCGGAACAATGCGACTTAATAGCGACGGCCTGTGTGCCACGAGTACGTTTCGTACGTTTTGTACGTTATTTATATAAATGAAGGAAGAAAGGGACGCGCGAGACTGCCAACCCTTTAGCGTGTAGGTTCCTCCGAAATCGGAACGTGACGTTGCGTGCGCGTGTCACGTTGTTATAATAACATCTCGTCCTGGAGGCGTTGCTCGAGAACATCCCGATTCAATCCGTCAAGAAGCCGTGTCAAATTCACCGATGAACTTTCAAAAGCAGGGCTTTTTGACTCTCTCTTCCCGCTAATCACGTGGATCACCAATCCTTTTAGACTGACTGTCTTTTTGATACTTGACCGCATTTCGAATCCATCGTCCGTGTCTCATATCAACTCTCAGTCATCTTCTGTTTTATTTGACTCAGAATAGAAATGCCAGTAAAATGACATGAATATCTCAAAAATTACCCAAAAGTTAATAAAGCACTGAAAACAAGATTTTTACATATAGTAAAGTATTTCTAAATTAATAAAGATCAATTTTATCTATTATTTCACTAAGAGAAATCAAATCTACTCGACGAGATTAACTCAAAGTAGACCGCATTAAACTAGTAGCCTCGTGTTTATAGTATCTAAAATTTCTGACTATATTAAATTAAAAGAAATAAAGATAATTAAATGAGTACCAATTGTAGCGATAGTTTTGCGGAGCTATTTCAAATAAAATAGTTATTTTTAAACATGCGATAAGTCGGCAATTTTTCAGCCACGACGGCATAATAACGCAGTGGAAATATGACGCTCGTTCTTCCGTTTGGATTAGGGAATCGTCGGCCATAAGTAAAAATCACACATCCGAAAGTCGTAACGTGGGCGTCGTGGACGCCACGCCTGTTATAATTTCAGCCGCCACACTTTGCGTACTACGGTAACTCGCGCGCGGCCCTGCAAGATCTCCGTCGCGATATCGCCGAGGCCTCTCCGCGTCTCCGCGCGTGCACACACATGCACATTGCACACATTCATATACATATCGTGCGTGCAAACCAGTCGCGGGACTTCGCCGTCCCGGCGAATCCGATCGGCCGGTTCGGCGGGATTGTGATATTGTGAACTCGCGAACGAATAAACTCGTCCGCGGGGAGATGCCCGATCGAGAGAAACGAAGTGTCCCATTTATCGCCGAGCACGCAACTCCATTTCGCGCATCCAGCCGCACGCCGCACATGAACGATTAAACTGGCTGCGGAATGCAATACGAGGAAATCGGCGGCAGACGAGGGGTGACCACGGGGATGAGGAAGGAGGGGACAGCGAGGATAAGTGGAAAGGGGAGAACGGACGGAGATGACGAGGAAAAGGAGAAAGAGAGAAACGGATGCGGCGAGGGCGAGGCGCGTGCATCTCTCCGGGGAGACCGGTGGGCCCTACGCTCGCGAACTGGTGCGACCGGTGCGCGTCGCGACTAATCATTGCGTCCATCCGGCAGCGTGCGCGTCCAGAATGGTAGCACTAAATTATTTTGCTGTGCGATTGCGGCGACGGTGCGACGCCGCGTTGGCAAAAAAAAAGTGGCGTAAGAGACGGCCGGACTGAATAACGGCGGGCCCGGTGTGGCTGGACCTATTATCGAGAATCGTCGTCGATCATTTCGAGCAAATTAATAAAACCGACTTCCTCCGGGGGTGTCTACCCCGCTAGACTTTATCTCATTGCGATTTTTTCTGAGAATAGATTTATATAAATTGGAAAGATAAAAGAAAAGTATCGAAATACATTCACTCTATAAACATGGAACTTGGATAATGTTGAAACATATTTTTTTCTTGTGCTTTATTTATTTTATTCTTAATATTCTTTAAAGTATATGTTCCATATATTATAAATATAGCAAAAAAGATACTAATGTTATAGCGACTTAAGAATAAATCGAGCGCAAAAACTGGTCTCTATATATGAATGAAGTGTCTTTAGGCACAGTGCGATGAAAAATACTCGTAAATCTGAGGATTCATTAAACTTGAATCAACGGGGTATAACCCTCCGTGAGGGACTTCCTAATGAGACTCTTCATGTATCAACTCGGACTCCGTGATGAAACAAAAAATCCTCGGTACGGCATTTGGGTGTGCAACAAACAAATTGTTTTTTCTTTTGGAAGTAAACGTCTCTAGATGTAAAAGACGACATTTGATTTTCAAGTGCCCGGAGCTATAATTGGCCCCCGTGACGATTGGGATGCGGAAAAGTAACCCTTGACTGTTAGGACAAGCTGGCGCGCGCGACCCCCAAGCTGCACTTAATTTAGCAAATCTACCATTTATATTTATTAAATATTATATATATATACAATAGATTTCGTAATATAAATAACTTTTACTAAAGGATACTAAAGAATGCTTATATAGATCATACAAAAAATGATTTCTCGATCACATATTAATAGATAAGGTATGCCGGTTCTAAATCACTTGTGGAGGGGGGATGACGTCATCGGCGTGGAGGGGGATGACGGCGTGTTTGCATCATTAATTAAATTAGGTTATAA
>NW_020220720.1:0-2675 GCF_003070985.1 Temnothorax curvispinosus | reverse complement strand
ACAATAAACGTTTCTATATAATATTTAAATATACGCTGTTAATCTTCGCAAATGTATAGTGATATTATAATGCTTTACTCGCTTTATTTACCCTTGACATTATTGTTGTAAATATGATATTAACCTAATTTTTTTTTTACTTATTCTATAATCTTTCGTAAATATATTCTGTTGCTATCAACCGTCTTGTTATGTATTCAACTTATGTCTAATTTAATCATATTATATTTTAATGCAGATCATCTGTAAAAATTATGAAAAGCGCTAAGAAAAGCGCTAAGAAAAGCCCTAAGAAAAGCCCTAAGAAAAGCGCTAAGAAAAGCGTTCCATCATCTGAACCACGTCCTTCAACTTCAGGAGGATTTATGGATTCCTCTGCAGAACATCGATCTCAAGAGCAGCCCGATTTACGTAAACAAGCATTTGAACAACACTTAAAAACTATTAAAGAGTAATTACTCGTTTTGCTTATATTATTCAATGTAATGTCATTTTACTAGAAAAATTTACAACTGTATTATTTTAAAAAATTGCTTTTTCTACATTTAATCATATTACATTTTAATACAGAACTGTAAAGAGAACTGTAAAGAGCGCTGTGGAGACTAGAATAAGTAGCCCGCCCGGTCCATCACCTGAACAAACGACAAAAAACCCATCAGGCCCAGTTGATAAGTAATTACTTGTTTTTTGCTTATAATGACTTATAACGTAAAATATAATAACATCTTATTATTTAAATATTTTGACATTTCTGCACAAGAATAATTTATAATGTTAATATCTTAAATAATTCCATTTTTAATGACATATCACATTTCAATACAGACCAAATCTTACAACGTCAACAACATATGGTATGGATTCCTCTGCAAATCTACCGGTCAATTGGTTGGATGTATTAAAAGACTTACAGAAAATTAATAAGTAATTACTCGTTTTGTTTATATCATTCAATGAAATAGCATTTTACTAGAAAAATTTACAACTGTATTATTTTAAACAATTGCTTTTTCTACATGTAATCATATTATATTTTAATGCAGATCCGTTATAGAAGCCGTTATAGAAGCCGTTATAGAAGTTATGGAAAGCGCTAATAGCCCGTCCGTTCCATCACCTCAACCAGATCCTTCAACTTTAAGGGAATATGATAGGGATTCCTCTGAACGTAGAAGTGGAAAACAACCTGACTCGCAAGTTCTATCATCTGAACAAACGACAAAAGACTCAGGCGATGATGTGGATGCCGTTCTTCAAAATATAGCTACACCTAAAGAACCATTCGACCTAGACGAAATTGATATGAAGTAATTACTCGTTTTGCTTATATCATTCAATGTAATAATGGCATTTTACTAGAAAAATTTACAATTTTTATTATTTAAAAAAATTGCTTTTCCGCCGTTTTTACATTTAATCATATTAAATTTTAATGCAGATTTTTAGAAGAAACTAGTAGACGCGATTCTACAATACATAGCCCGTCCGTTCCATCATCTGAACCAGGTCCTGCAACTGCAGAAAGATATGATATAAATCCCTCTGAACGTGAGAACGATGATAAAACTAGAAGTGGAGAACAACCTGACTCGCAAGTTCTATCATCTGAACAAACGAGGAAAAGAAAGGGAGCAGTTGATGAGTAATTATTCGTTTTGATTTTAATATTATTTTATACAATGTCACGTTTCCCTTTCAACGATAACGATAAATATGAGAAATTATCTTAATGTATAAGAACTAAGAACATTAATCTATAATGCTATAATACGAATACAGAATTAGGGGAACTGTACCTAATATCGCGCACCACATATTTAAAAACCAAAAAATTTTGACTGAAAACTTCTATAAGACTATAACTTAACCGCATTATTTTATTCTAAGATTATCGTAATATGATCTCCATGGCATGAATATGTTCAAAGTTTATCTTAATTATCTTTTTTGAAGGAAAACAAAAAAGTAGCATTTTTCGACGTTGAAGAAAAATGTCCCTAATATCGCATCCTTATATTTTTGTTAAAAATACATATATGACACAATAT
Organism: Temnothorax curvispinosus; assembly: GCF_003070985.1. Classification (NCBI taxonomy): domain Eukaryota; kingdom Metazoa; phylum Arthropoda; class Insecta; order Hymenoptera; family Formicidae; genus Temnothorax; species Temnothorax curvispinosus. The sequence goes on along the minus strand of NW_020220720.1, from coordinate 624 downwards.
ATGTGCTGGAAATAGAAACAACTCAAAATAGGGCACATAAGGTTGGTAAAGGTATCCTCTTTTAACGATTAAGAAATTCCAGAGTTTCACAGACTATGTAGGATGGGGTGATGTGGAAGGGGGGGTCAGCAATGTCAGCATTCTGCCTGGTCAATTTACTCTCGGAAAAAGATCTTGTTAGTCATTGGACAGGAGGCTGAGGGAGCTTTAGAGGTATTCTAGAGGCAGATTAGTTAGGAAAAATAGTTGGTATAATAAACATTCCTAATAGAGGGCGGAATTAGGAATACCGCAAGGAAGAACCGTAACCGATTAAAGCATCACAATAATGGTTAGCAACGAATATCTCTAATTTAGGAATAAAATTAGACACAATATCACATGAGGGAAATTTGCTCTTAGTACATATCCTTTTTTCTGTATCTGTATTAATGACGTAAGACACCTCTTGCAAAATTTCGAAACCACGTTAAAACAATAAACTGCCATGCTACTTTTTATATCACAGTTCCAACTGAAATAAAACAAAAGATTGTCCAAAACAATGTTGTTCAACAGCTTTCACTGCTCATTCACAGAATGCAACACGTAACAGTCTTAATATTGTGCGGAATTAGGAACAAG
>NW_020220719.1:12047-17436 GCF_003070985.1 Temnothorax curvispinosus | reverse complement strand
GCGATTACGTGCATGGAGAAACGAGAATCAAAGTGACGGCGACGCGAAAAGGTGGTGCTAGATGCAACGTGTCTAAATCCAACCGGTGCGCCATGTAAATACGTAAGGCCCAATCGTCGAAGAAATTTTCATTTCGTGTATGGCATACAGAGTATAAAGTTGGTAAATGCACCGTCCGTTTTTTTAACTTATCGATGTCTCAGATTTTTCAGAAGATGATTGTCTTTCAAAAATCAATCACACTACTCACCACTAATTGCTATTATAAGTGACTGCTTCATGAAACAGGAATACTCACCTGGAACAAAAAGAAAAAGTACACTTATAGTTGCAAAACAGAAATGGAGAAGAACGAGAATGCAAAAAGAATTTAACGTAATTCCCTGAAAATAAAATTATTCCGATATTACAAAATCGCGACAAAGTTAAAATAATATTAATCATCCATCCATTCAAATATAATGTTAAGCTACTTGAAATTTATAATCGTATAAGAATTCTCGATGGTTATTATAAAGAAATTGTTTTTTTCCGGAACGGTTATTTAACGATTTAAGGGGATGCTGGAGCCGTAGCCGAACTCGATCGGCGTCGGTAAAGAAGACCGGCGAACTATATCTGTCCTTGTATAGACAAAGATATAGACAAGGATAGCACGCTACATTGCACGCACACATACGCACGATGCACACCGACATTATACTTTTATATTACGCTTCCAAATCTTGATTTGGGGGGTTTATCGATGTTTTTCTTGTTGTGCAATTCGGGGAAACTTGTTTTCGCGTTCGTACCAATGGTATATCTCTTATATGAAATACATCTTGTGACGAGCTGACAGTCGAGACGCCATATTGGGATAAGAGTAGGATAAGGAAATCTGTACTTCCGTAATTTTTTCTCGTTTTCTATATAAAATCGGAGTTTCCCCGAATCATTAATGTATGTACTGCAATTCTGGAGAAGGATTTTTAATTCTGTCAAATTAATACGACGCTACGTGCCGACAAAAAATGCCGGTAAAACAAACGGCTCCAGCATTCCCTTAACTGAACTCTTATTTTGCAAATAACTCAGAAATTTATTTACTTACAAACGTTTTACTAATATATTCGTAAATCACAAACGATTTCCTATTAATTACAGCTATCAGAAATCAAAAATCGGTTTGTTATGAAAAAGTGTCGGCTGACATCATGACCAAAATAAAATTGTTAATTACAAACAAACTAATTGGTCACAAACGTTAAAAACTGACTCACAATCAATTACAAACGATTTACAAACAAAATACACTTAGAAAAATTAAAAATTATCAAATTTAGTAATTTTTGTCGGCTAGTTTAAGGGTCATTTATGATTCCTGTCATACCGACAACATGTAGCAACACTGAACCACATTGAACATGCCCTGCGGCCACATGCGCATGCTCATATCGCCAATATGACCAAGTAAGCCATTCAAACGCATGGCTGAAGAACTCCATGCTGCCGATTAGGTCTTTTCTCTTGAATAGCCGTGTTGAGTTGTTCTATTTGTTGAACATAGAGTTCCGCGTTGACCGTTTGGTTCCGTTCAAGCAATTCGTAATGGATAATCCCATCCCAGTCCCACCATACGCACAACATCGTTTTACGCGGATGAACATCTTGTTTCACGCGCGGTGTCGCTTGTTTACCGGGGCTAAGCCATTGCTTGCGCTGCTTCATATTAATGTACAGACACCATTTTTCGTCGCCAGTAACGATTCGGTAAAGAAAACGTTGCTTGTGTAAATGAGTTGAGCGGTGACGAGCAAGAAAACCAGCGGAGATTGTGGCTCGTTGATTTTTGTTGTTGTCACTTAAAACATGCGGAACCCATGCTCCACACTTCTGAACCTCGAATGATTTAAAACATTATGCTAAAAACATTTAATGACATGCGGAATGTTCCTTTCTAAAAAAAGGCGTGCAAAGTCGGTACTCAAATATATCGCGTTTATTGTTCCCTCTTTTCCGCGATGCCGATTGGTTCTCTCGCTATGCTTACTTCATGAGCAGCTGTCATTGTATGTATGTACATATATGTGTGTAATGTTAAAGCTAAATAGCGCGTGCAAAGCGCGCGTCTGTAGTGTCTATAGTAACATTTAAAAAAACGGCGGGAACTTAGTTGCCAACCTAATATCTCGCGTCGCGGGGCAGAGCGACACTTTTTTCTGCCAGATTCTTTCGTTTCGTGCAAAAATGCGTCAATTGAGCATAATTTCATCGATATTTGAGGTGAAGCCCCTAAACTGTATAATTACCAGAGATAGAAAGGGGAAATGAGAAACATAGCGGGATTATTGTAAAAATGTAAACGAAAAGACATAACAGCTCGCACTTCGCAGCTCGCATCAAGTCTCGCACTGTTTTGGTACTGTGCAAGGCTGCCAATCTACGTGAATCGTTGTCACGTCTCTTTTGAGAGAGTCGCATAACAATGTTTATAATAAATAATATTCAAAATTATCGTTTATATGATATTTATCTTTTTTGACGTTATTAAAGTCACATTTGTTTATCAGCATTGCTGAATAATGTCTTCCGCTTTGAAATAATTTGACGTTATAAAGTTGAAATCAGGGCATTTTCACTGCCAAAAGTTTAGGCTCATAAATTACAAAAATCGCAAATAATACTGGAAAAAACATTTGTAAAGTAAAAAATACCTTTCTAGGAGTAAAAATAAGACTCCTACTATCATTTGAGTATCTTACATCTAGATTTACTATACGTTAGACGTAGATATTTAAGTATATCAAATTTCATGCACTTTTGTCTAAGATTGTACCTCCGATACATCCTTAAGGCATACAAAACTGCCAAGACAGCCATTCTGCTTAGGCCCTTAGCATCCCCTTAAGACGGTCTTGAAATAAGATCTAGCTGATTATGAATACCGGATGAATACCGGCCTTGATTTTGACACGAACGGGGACAACGCCCACAAGCTCCCAGCCAGCGATCTCTACAGTAATAAAACACGCATGAAAAAAATCTGCTTAATTTGCTTCTTCATAATATGCATTTTCCATAATTTGCTCCATTTTACTTTTTTTTATAAATAAATGATAAAATTAACAATAATGTAAACGTTAATATAAGCGAAAATCATTAGAATTTGTAGATTTACAGGTACAGAAAAATTGCTTCCTTTTCGTTTGAATTTGCTCCACCTTTACAAAATAATTATCTACAGTATTTATTAAGAAAAACGTAAATAACCTATAGGTTAGTGGCGCTCTTTACTTTATTCAAATAATTTTATCAGTATTGGAGGTTGGGCTTGTATTCTAAATTACTACAAAATAATTAACGTGAAATACATTATTTATTATAATAACAAATGTATAAAATGTATAATATATATACAAAACACATGCTATTAATTTAACATATATGAAAATATATTAATTGGGTTTTGTTATCTAACGCGGTCTATTTTAATATATAATTATGATGCGCAAGTCACCAAAGCGCATGCTCGTATCACTCCATTTCGTCGATGTCAGATTTTCTAACCTAAAATAGTCGTCAACTGTAACGATTAATATCTTGATTCGCGAGGCAGACCGCCGCGTTTATTTGGCAGATTATTTTATTTCGTGCAAAAACGCGTCATCGAACATAATTTTATCTATATTCGCGTTTAGGCCCGTATTCTGAATAAATATATCTTGGCAAAATATATATTGGGTATTTTATTAGTCGAAATATTTGCATTTTACTTTATCAGTGTACGGCTTTAATGGCCGCGTTCAGCAGACACAACTGTTGAGTGTTGTCTTATCAACACGCTACGTTGATTTGTTGGGTCTAAAAGTAAGAGCCAATCACGTTCGATTGCTACTGAGCGGTTTGTTCTGCTGAACGCGCCCAATGTGCACTGAGTTCCTGGGACCGTATTCTCGAGCCTGCCCTAATGATTTTTGTATGCGACTTTCTATTTGAAAAGCATTGAATTTCGCATGCGAGTTTCATGAAAACGATTCAAGAATAGGGCCCCTGTCCATGAAAAACACTATTATTAGTATACTCAGGGTCAAAGCACATAACATGGCGTAGCGATATACGACGGTCGTAGTCCCCGACCTGACAGATCAGGATACGCCAAAGCTTGTGCGTTAAAAGACCATTGCACGTAACAAAGTTTTAGTCATAATCGTAAGGTTGTAAGAAAATAGACCAATCACAGTCGATTATTCTCCTCGCGCTTGAAGAATAATCAAGTGTGATTGGTCTATTTTCTTACGGCCTTATGGAGGATTCACACTGCGTCCGATGTTCGACGTACGACGATCCGACATCCAATAGGAAATTTTTGTCTCTAATAATAAATTCTGTTATTGGATGTCGGATCGTCGTACGTCGAACATCGGACGTGATCGGACGCAATGTGAATCCTCCATTACGATTAAAACTAAAACTTTGTTACGTGCAATGGCCTTTAATTACACTACCCATGAAAACCTACCTTTACGCTTACCGCGTCCCGTGAGCCCGTGTGCAGTCCGGCTGCACGATGCATGTGCCAATAGAAGTACGTGGTCACTGGTCATAGTTCAATGATAACAAGACGTGTCATTTTTGTAGGTTATATTCGTTTTTAATAGAACAAAATAAATTATAGTTTGAAAATTGTTTCAATTTTATTTCGTTATTTATTAACCTTGCAGATTTTTAAATTTTGCTAGTATAATTTAGTGAAGTGTTGTTAACATTTTTATTGCAGTCAAGTGTTTCCTAACTTCAGATATCTAACTTCTGTATAAAACACCGGTAAAATAGTGGGAAAAATGGAAGGCATCGATTGTGATTTTAACGTGGACGGTGAGTAAGAGTTGCGTAAATTTAATATTTATAATTTTTTCAATGATTGCGCGCATGTACACGAAGATTCCATATACAGAATATATATCTACGTATTTGAAACATATTTTATATGGTAAATGTTAAGTTTAGGTTTCTCATCTTATATTCAATGGAATTATTATACTTATTTGATATCTTTTTGTGTAAAAACGATGGTTTGAAAAACAAAAATCGTCGTTTGTTAAGGACCGTCTACAATAGCCGTAAGAATATGCAGTAAGACGTAAGCAGTAAACTACTGGCTAATGGGATTTTTACAATTCAACAAGAATAATCGACAGTTTACTGTTTACGTCTTACTGCATACTCTTACGGCTATTTAATTAAGCGCCAAAGATGATATAAAGGTTAGGAAATATTTCACACCGACGGAATGATAACCATGTACCTAAGTCTACGCTACGATACAGAAATAGCGTATGAAATAAAATATATATTTTATATATATATATATATATATATATATAATATATATATATATATATACATT
>NW_020220719.1:0-11947 GCF_003070985.1 Temnothorax curvispinosus | reverse complement strand
TATATATATATATATATATATAATATATATATATATATATATATATACATTAGAATATATAATATGTATTCTAATATATATAATTAATTTATATCGTTATGCGTATAGGAAGGAGATAATGTGGGATGGATCTTGCTTTGCATGAAAAGTTGAAAACCTACATACCCAGATAGCAATGTGTCTGCATTGTTGCTGGCATGTTGCCGACAACATAGTATATGTTACTATCAGAATTGTGGCAACTGAGTCCGCATTTGTCGGCAAGTTGATGCCTTCACGATATAACAATTTTGTATAACAACTTGCCAGCAACTTATTGGCAACTCATGCTGCGGTCTAAAATCGTTTGATTCAAAATTCGAGCTGTTGCTGTCATATTGCTGTAATAATTCATAGGATCAAATCACAATGCTGTCATATTGCTAGCAACGCGAAATAAATTTGATGCTGCTCTTTTGCTGATAAATTGCTGGCAATACATATATTCAATGTTGCCTGCGTGTTGCTTCAAATATTAAATTACTCGAAATCAATTGAAGCAAATATACGGCCAGTTGCCAGCATCATAAGCAATCACAGGTTTGCGCGATTTTGCTCAGACACGCTTGGCTATCTGGGTACATACTACGTTTACGCGAACTGTACAATGATAGAATTTTTCCACTCTTTTGATTGCCTCCTCGAACAGTGCAATTTTTTCTCTGATAAGTATTTTTTTGTATCATTAAAACCAATAGAAATATCTCAAGTAATCAAGATATACAAAACACTCTGTATATTTTTTATAATAATAGTAATGTATAATGAATGGTAATGTATAATATTTTATAGTATATAAATAGTATATAGTATATACTATTATAATAGTATATAGTATATAAATAAGTTGCTTCTTGATTGGTATCGATTGTTATTAACTTTTGATTGCTGGGATAATAATTAAGGGATAATAATTAAAGCATCAATTATAAGTCTAAAAATGCGATTTGTTATTTGAGAATTTACTTGCTATTATATATTGAATATAAAATTCATGAAAAATTTATTTCAAATAAAGTTGTTGTAAGGGATATTATACACTTATTATTATTTTTTTAATATGGCAATTTCCTACGATAACGTTATAATACATAAGACATAATTTGATCTACACGGAGAAAATTTTCTCTTAAAATTTACCCTGAAATCATGGTAGTTGTGGGACAACATGTACCACCAAGAATTTTATGCAAGCTATTCTGATTAATATCTACCATAATAAAAAATATTAATATCTATTACATTAAAATATAAAATATGTTTGATTAATTTTACTAAAATATATCTATTTCAATAATTTTTCAAAATTTACCAATCTGCTTGGTAATTTTTATGACGTTGTTTGTAAAATGTCTTGTATATTTAAAAAATTTTTTGGTTGCCAAGTTGTCCCAAGTTTGTAGTGAATTTAAGGGTAAAATATAACGAAAAATTCTTTCCGTGTACAGTCTATATTCTTTTCATAAGATAGTTTTGCGATTATGCTGTTTCTTAAAGCATCGAATATCTTTTAAATTTATAAAAATATATGTAGAAAATGAATTTGATTAGGGGAGAAAATAAAAAATACATAGTGCGAGTAGTACTCTTGTCGTTGTAAAAATTATTCTTCGTACTTTGGCGGAATGAAATCATAATTATCATAAATAAATATCAAATAGAAGGTACATGCCGAGTAAGTACTGCTATGTGGCCCATTCGGGGAATTCAGATAGATTAAACACATATGTACCCCAAGTAGAAAACGCCACCGCAGTGACGACGAGCGTGACGATACTGGGTCCGATACCGGCGATCATAAAATCTTTTGTCTTTATGTGCCCCGCAGCACTGGCAATTGCATTCGGTGGGGTACCGACTGGTAGATGAAACGAAAAGGAACAGCAGAGAGCCGCTGGCAGCATTAGATACAAGGGATGTATTTTAATAGCCACACACTGAAAGAAGAAAAAAAAATTCTGTTTTAATCCTCAAAAATTACAATTGAATAGCTTAAATCTAGTATTGTGAGCAGCAGTATGGAAAATATGAATAATCTTGTTATTTGGCAACTGAGGAATTTTTTACAAATTCTAATGTCAACAAAGAGTATTTTAAATTTAACCCTTGGAGAACACCTATTTTTTCATTCACGAAGAACACTGGAACAATCTGACCCTACACACTTTGATCGTCTACCATTTTAAATTGACGAGTGCGATCAGCTTGAAAAAATTTCCAGATGTACTTGGAACATTGTTAAATCAATTGATATAAATAAAAAGTGCCGTTGGAATTATTTACATATTTAAGAAAATTAAAAAAAAAATTATTTTTTTGAAAAAAAAAATAGTATATTGTACATACAACTAGTGGAAAAAGTGGTCGATTCTGAATGAGTGTGAAGTTGGTCGCACGAGCGAAGCGAGTTTAGGCTCGACCACTCTTCCCACGAGTTGTTCATATTATTTTTCCTAACAAGAGCGTGAAACAGGCCGCTTTTCGCGCTTGTTTTACAATTTCATTTTTCCACTAGTTGAGAAATGGCTCCATTTTTCAACTAGTGGAGAAATGGATCGTTTTGCTCACTCAAAACAAGCGCGAAAAGCGGCCTATTTTACGCTTGCGTTAGGAAAACGTAATTTACGAAAAAAATTTTATTTTTTTAAATATTTCTGGCTAAAAATTTACGTGTATATCGATATTTACGATAAAACTCGAGGTAAGGGTCAAATTGACCTTGTGTGTTCTCCGAGGGTTAAAAAATAACCTGGATAATGTTATCTACATAAATGTTACCGGCCGCTGCTTCAAGGGTGTATTCTACTTATTAAAATAAGGAAAAAAAAGTTTATATATAAATGTATATCTAAAAATGCATCATTTTCACGTTACAGTCATGTTTGAGTTGAAACTTAAGACAATTACAAGGCATATTATTTTATTTCTAACAATACAAAGTAGTAAAAAATAAAAGTGAAATAAAACAAATCTTAAAACAAATGTTTAAAGCCTCGGTTTAAAGTGACTGCGCCTAGCCGAAATTCACTGCTCCGACTGTTTTCTTAGCGACTAGACACTACAGACGCGCGCTTCGCGCGCGCTATTTAGCTTTAACATTATGCTATTATATAATAATCGCGACACGACGCGAGCTGTCACATCATGACACACACGACGCACTACACGCACGAAACTCGCCACACTCCGCGATGACAGTCCCTCACGGGATGAAGCAAGCTACGGCGCGGCAATCAATCGAGATAACCAATCGGCATCGCGGAAAAGAGGCTTCAATTTTTCGATACAAACGAAATTCATTCAGTTAACACGCCTTTTTTAAAAGTGGACTAGACACTACAGACGCGCGCTTTGCGCGCGTTATTTAGCTTTAACATTATGCTATTATATAATAATCGCGACACGACGCGAGCTGTCACATCACGACACACACGACGCACTACACGCACGAAACTCGCCACACTCCGCGATGACAGTCCCTCACGGGATGAAGCAAGCTACGGCGCGGCAATCAATCGAGATAACCAATCGGCATCGCGGAAAAGAGACTTCAATTTTTCGATACAAACGAAATTCATTCAGGTAACACGCCTTTTTTAAAAGTGGAATCTTCTCACCCTTTCGCAAACACGTGTTGCGTATTTCATTGAACCCGTTTTTCAACAATGCGCTAACGAAGATCATTAATGTTATCACAAACCGAGAGTAGTAGACAATTTGTATTAGATGTCTTCAAAAACATGAGGATATCAGGGAACTACTGAATCATCCTTCGTGTCTTTTTAAATATGACTGAAAACGATGCATTTTTGAACATACGTTTATATATGAACTTTTTTGCTTTAATTTGACGAGTAGAATACACCTTTGAGAAGTAGCGATCCACATTTATATGTTACACCCTGTATGTGATATTATGTCATTGTGTATAAGAAAATATTGACCAATAGTATACAGAGATGTGCTATATAGAGTATACTCATTTTAATACATCAAAAATATTTTAATTATCTCTTATTTTAGAAAAAAATGATTTAAAGAAAAGTTTTAAAAATTGAAAAATTAGGAAATATATATATATATATATGATGCACGTAAATTACACAATGCAAATTGCATACATTTTCTTAAATATAATTTTTTACACCAATTAATCTATACTTTATAACTCTATAAAGATATTAAAAATAAGTCATATCAACGACATTTTTTTGTATTTTATAACGAAATATGTTAGAAAATGAAATATCTCATAAATTATTTTTATAACTTTACCTTGATTTTATATATATAGTAATTAAGAAGAATTGAATTATGCAAAAGAAACAAATTTTATTTAAAAAATTGACACTGTCAATCTCATAAAAGATATATGTATATTATAAAAAATTTATCACATGCATTATATTAACTTTTCTAAAACTATAAAACTTTTGTTAAAAATATTTTTTCTAAAATAAGTAACAATTAATTGAAATGTTTGAGGTAAAATAAAAAAGTTCTACTTTGTATAAAAATTGCATTTTCTCAGTATTAAATTTTTTAATAAAAAACTATAAGATATTACATATATACAATAAAATAATCTTTATTAATTAATTATTGTTAATTGATCTCTATTATATAAAAATTCATTGTTAGCTACTTACCATCTCCGCTAATACTGGCAATATAATATTTGCAACAGCCACGTTGGCCGTTAACTCCGTCACGTTCTCCGCGAAGAAGCAGACGATCAGCAATATTGCCACCACATTAATCTTTTGCAGACCTATCAGGTACTGACCAAGCATTTCCGACAGACCCGATGAAGTGCTACCTGCTGAGATAGCAAATCCACCACCTAACACGAATATTAAACTCCAATGCATTTTCTCGTTTATCATCTTCCATGTTATTAAACCAAGCGATGATTTTGTGGGCCGTTTACGCGGATCCTTGTTAAACGCGTGCAAAAAATCCAATTTTGATGGAATAATAAAAAATAGTATTGTTACACATGCGGCTGCGGTCGAATCCTTAACAGACCTATAAATTTTAAAATTTTAATTATTTTATATTCTCTTTTATTTATGATTTTACAAATTTTATCCTTTCATTATCTTGATTACATTATGGGTAACGTTTAATTGTGAGTTTTATCAAATTAAAATCTTATTAGATTAAAAAAAATTATGAAATTAGGAGAATTATTAGATAAAAAAATTATTTTTTATTATTTTTTTCTTATTTTTTAATTACGTTCATAACGCGTAACAAAATTTGATTCTGAAATGACAAAAGTCAATATTTTCAATCAATACTCACAAGTCTGTGATATAAGCGGCCCAACCCGGCATAAAACCAGGGCTTCTGAAGAACCACAAGAGCACTACGAAAATAAATAGGATACCCACGGAGGACTCGTGCCATGAGATTGGTCCAAGTTCCTTGTACCTTTTCTCAATGACTGCCGCAGCAACACGTTCACCCTGCTGTCCAATATCTATGGCATGAGCATCTTTGCTTTTCGGTCTGAAAAGACCCATGTACATCACCTGCAGCCACAACCACGTGAGCAAACCCATCAATAGCATGGGTGGCACCGAGTACAACATCCAAGAAGCAAAATTTATGCCGGGACTATTGGGAAAACGCCTAGAAATGAATATAAATTTCACAATTGTTGCTATTATTTTCTTTAACATATAAATATTGAAAAAGCATAAATAAAACAGACTGGAATTGAAAATTTATAAAACTAATTTGGTATATGTCAAGCGCAAAGACCGAAAACGCTCGCTGAGCAAAAAGACCGATCACAACGTGTTCTGGCATATCCAAAAAGGTCACAATGTGAAATTCGTATCGTGGCACATCAAAAACGCTCACAATATATATATATATATATATATATACATATATATACAGGGTGACCGAAAAATCGCCTACTCCACTTCGGGAGGTGATTCGGGACCCAAAAACAAGCAAAAAAGTTCATACAAACATAGGTCCGGAAATGAGCCGTTTCCGAGTTATAGCCACTTTTATGTTCAAAAATCGTAATTTAGAATCCGCTGGACATACCTCTTTTTTATTTATTTCTTAAATTAAAAATTTTTATTTTTAAATATTTTTAATTTTTTTAATTTTAATTTTTTTATTTTTTTTTTAATTTTTTAAATATTTGTAAATACGATTATACTTTTAAAAGAAATCAGTTGTTTTCACAGCTACTTAAAATCAGTTGTTTTCACGGCTATTCAAAATCAGTTGTTTTCACGGCTACTTGAAATCAGTTGTTTTCACGCCTATTCAAAATCAGTAAGTAAATCACGGTTTTTCAATAAGTTTCAAATTATTATTTAACAATACCTTACTTTTAGGTTGTATCTAATCTTTCCATATTCATCAATGGATCGTTTAAGTTTTAATAAATTAGCTGATATTTAAAAATAAAAATTTTTAATTTAAGAAATAATTAAGAAAGAGGGATGTCAAGCGGATTCTAAATTACGATTTTTGAACATAAAAGTGGCTATAACTCGGAAACGGCTCATTTCCAAACCTATGTTTGTATGAACTTTTTTGCTTGTTTTTGGGTCCCGAATCACCTCCCGAAGTGGAGTAGGCGATTTTTCGGACACCCTGTATATTGCTTGTGTGTACTCTCATCATAGAACTACCGTATCTGCAGTTTTTTGGTAGTGGTTTTACGGCAAGTGATATCTTTATATCTCAAAAACTGTTGCAGATAATGCAGACACGGTTTTTTTTGTCTAATGAATTCCTTGAGGTGGAAAATGTCAGAATCAATTTATAACTCAAAATGTGAATTTTTGCAGATACGGCACTTTTCCTTATAGCAGGACAATTTGTGTACATACTTCTCTAAAAAGCCCTTCAACGTTAAATTTGTACCGCTTCCGACAATGGTACCGATACCACCGAGACTGGACGCATACGCTGCGACAAGATAATACACCATGGTACTGTGCGTTGGTCTCTTGTTTCTAAAAAAAGGGGGAAAAATTAGCAATGTTACAGTGGAATGTTGTATGTACGAAAACTTATTTGTGTGGAATTCAGATATTAATATTCAGAATTAAATATCTAGTTCTAGAAAATAAAAAATGAAAGAGGAAAAAAATACACAACGATAAATATTTACGTTTCCCCGCTTTCCTCTTCGGCCACTCTTTCTTTCTGTACGAACATGTTCCCGAGTCCTTGCTGAGACAAATTTGAAGAATTATTTTTTTCCATCTTATAATCACACAAGATTTCAGAAAAAACTCACCTCTTCGAGCTCTGCGAGAACAGTTTCCATTATTGGTATCATCATGGCTGTAGCGGCAGTGTTCGAAATCCACATTGAAATGAACATCGTCACGAAGAACAGTCCTAATGTTAGTCTGGGAATAAAAAAAATTGATGAAAGAAAATTTAAATGATAAAAAAGAATTTAAAATCAAAAAGATAAGAAATGTGTGAATATATAAAAATACACGACAAAAATTATTAAATAACTCCGTTATACTAACAGTATTCCCACTCAAGAAATACTTTATAAATATTATTTTTTGACAAAATAGATCAGAAGATGACACGGAATATGTCACGGAATAAAATACGAGACTATAAATTTTTTATAATCACCTTAATACTTATAATTATGAAATAATTGAGGAATTTGACATATGTATAAATAAATCAAATATTAATTTTTAAAAATATCGATGTACATTTTATTAAAAAACGCCATAAAATACCCATTGTATGCATCATATTTTTCTTCTAAAATTGTAAAACTATTTAGAATATATTTTAAGATGAGAAATAAAAGTGATATATTAAAGTGATGTATTTAGTACAACTGTTATAATATTATATCATATTATGAATTGTAATAACGTAAATAATAACGTAAATGATATTCTATTTGCTCTCTATTATGCAATATCTAAATACTCGATGACATAGAACGTATGAAACACCTTCGATGACTGCAACCAATAGTCTTGATAATGAATAGCGCCATTCGCATGTGCAAGCCGGAGTTTTCGATAACCACTGCGATTACCAAACTACCCAGAAACATCATTGTAGTATCGTTCATGTAGCATAGACAGGTCTCATTGGTGGACATAATACCCATCAGGGGATATAGGACCACTGGAATCATACCCGTGATCGGCAATGGCAAAACCTCAGTGACCCAGAACATCGCCATTAACGCGACGATGTATAAACATTTCATTGCGAGAGGCTGCATTGACAAGAAAAGAGAACGATTCTTTAACTTTTTGTATATGAATCTAAATCCACGTATACGTTACAGCTCCTTTTTTCTCACGACAGCTTTATTATAATATAACCTCCGGCGGAATAAAAAATAATGTTTCTCCTTATATTGTAAATAAATACATTAATATAAATTAATATATTTTATGACGTTTGATAGTATAAATCGGAAACATTATCGAAAATTTTTTGTCATTATTATATTGTTGAATTAAAAAAATGTACAACAACAAAGATAATCATTTTTCATAGATTTTCGGACGTAAAATATGATCTCGTTTACTAAATTATTTTGTCACAATTTTTCCACATCACAATTTTAAAAAATTTGCAATTAAAGTTGTAAAAATAGGACAAAGTATTTTGGCATATTGTAACTATGATATATGTGTTGGAGAAGTTTTATTGCAATCAAAATTAATATATATAAACAATAATAAGAAGTGAAATTAAACCGATATGAACCTTTATATAGATTATTATTTCTATTAGCTCTATTATCTCTATTAATTGCAATCAAATAGAGAAGATGTCATCCTTGATCGGGCTGGATCTTGGTAGCTTAATAATAATATTTCTGTGTGAATTTTGTATACTTTTCTTAACTTAGCAAACTACGCGCCGATTATTTGTGGGTCTTGAAACATAGTTTTTTGTTGAAACAGTAAATCCACATACTTAAATTGATAATCAATTTAACTTTTTATGCTAATAAGCATCTTTATTATATCACTGTAAATAATTTATTGCGAAAAATATTACTTTAGCCAGAAGTCGAAACTGGATCTTCCTACGATTGATCGTGACAGACATCTTTATGAATTTGACCACTGAGACATGTGATGATGTTTATCGCAATTTGTTTAATTTTAATTGCAATAAAATTTTTTGGATACAAATATGATATAATATACTAAAATACATAACATTAGTTCTTTTTTGTAACTGTAACTGTAACTGGAAATTTCTCAAAATTGCAATCTCATAGATAGAGCAATTTTAATTTGATATAGGTACACAATCGTATTCACCGTCGAAAACCCTATGGGAAGTGATTACCGTCAATTTTATGCCTGAATAAAAAATAATTTTTTTTTGTTGAATATTATTATTAATAAACGCGCATGAAATTTAATCTACATTTCAACGTGTATCTTACAATAGATCTTATAACATAAAATTTATATAGCTGTTTATTAATTTAAATACAAATTAAAAAGAGGATTTTTTATTTCACCTTTTTTTTACTATCGGATGTGCATGGTAACATGTGAAAAAATCAATTTAATATAGCTGCAATCAGAAAAAAAGTCTTACGCCGTATAAATTATTGTATTAATTAATGCAATTCTTTATTTTTTATATGTTTCTAATATTTTTCTTTGTTTCTAATATTTCTTTATTTCTAACTTTTCCATAAATGTAGGGGAGACCGGGGCAAAGTTGTCATTATTTCTTTGGTGCCGATTTTTAACAATAAAACAAATAATTTTAAAATGTGGTATACCGTTGTAAAGAGTGAACCCTTGGCTACAAAATTTATAAGGACATTTTTGGTCTACGTCGCTTTGTTCAACTGGTGTAGAGTGAAAACGACGAAGGTGCAAAAATTGAAATGTTAAATTTGCCGGGGCGAAGTCGTCACTTCATTCTCGGACTGAATTTTAAATGAATATTCATAATTCTGATCATGAAAAATGATAGGATACATTTTATTAATTATTTTTTAATAGAAAAATGGAAACATTAATTAAAAACATGATGGCGGAAAATAATTACAAGAAAAGCGCACACACTTATGTGCCTTACGCTCGCACGAAATGCACTATTTCTCGTCAGCTCTATTCTGTCATCTCTGAGCACACACAGCACATATTATCCAAGTCTTCGCCAAGAATTCGACCACTGCTGCTTCTTTGACTTTGATTTTCGCCCAAAGCCTCCATGATATGGCTTGGTGACGACTTCGCCCCGGACATAGAAGTTTGATCGCTCACGAAATATTAGAAATCAACGAAAATTAAAAAATGTGACTGGATTCGTGTTTAGCATGCATTACTCTTCACTTATCTCGAGATTCGGAGAGAAAATAATATTTAAAATATTTAAAATTTTCGACGCACAAAAAATTTTACTTTTGATCTCCGAAAACACGTTTGCCTTAATAAAAATCACAATATGACATATAATCTCACTAAACTCCGTTGGTCACATGGGTAAACACTACCATAAGTAGTGTTTACAATATTAATGGCAAGTTCACACAACATACCGATTTCGAGATAATTGTAGTGACGACTCCGCCCCGGTCTTCCCTAAATTTAATTTATTTAATTTTCAAGTATGATTATATTTAAGGAAAAATACATACTTTTTCACTTTCGACAGTTAATATCGGAATCAGGACTAACGGCCATAATACCACAACGAAAGATCGCCAGTAAATGGCTAGAAACTTTAGCAATAATCTACCAAACCCGTCATTTTTCCTAAAATTATAAAAAAATGTTGACAGAAAATGTTGCGTTACAAATTAGAGAGTTAATATCAATCAACGACTCACCCTGTGTTTCTCTCTCTCCCTCCGGATTCCGTAATTTCTGGATATGGATCCTCTGATCTCGAAGTCATTTCGAACTGTTACTGAAATTGAAATATTATAAAATATATTTCTTTATTATACTATAAATCCACAGGCCTGTTTTAATTTGAGCGGAGCCGAGTGCAAATTAAAGAGTGGGTAACTTTTATTATAAGTACCCATGGAATCTCATTGAAATCTATTTCATACATATTTATTTCTCAGTAAAAACAAAAAACATACATTATTTTATAAATAGAAATATTACATTATGTACACACACACACACACGCACGCACGCACGCACGCACGCACGCACGCACGCACGCACGCACGCACGCGCGTGTGCGCGTGTGCGCGTGTGCGCGTGTGCGCGTGTGTGCGTGTGTGCGTGTGTGCGTGTGTGTGTGTGTGTGTGTACTAATATAGTATATTATTATACTATATTATTATACTATACCCTTATTATATTATACTATATTATTATACTTTATACTTTAAACTTTAAACCTTAATATCGTCTAAATGGTTATATTTATAAAAAAAATATAAGAGACCTTTTTTGTAGATCGTTAAATTTTCTACAAAAATATGTAATAATTATTTCATAATTTTTGATAGTCGATATGATACAACATTCATAAGAAGCAAAAACAAGTTTTATAAAATTTATCAAACTTTAACTTTGAATATCTTTTGAACGGTTGAATTTATGAAAAAATGATAAGAAATCTTTTTTGTAGAGCGGTAAATTTACTACAGAAAGTCTATGTGGCGCAATGCTGTATTACTGTTTGTTAGATAGTTATAAAATTTTTTCTATCTTACTAAATGAAAAATAAAAAATCGCGAGTAGCGATTTGTTAATATTAATATTAAGGGCTAAAAATTTAACAGGTATCTTATTTTACCTTCCTGGAAGTATATATGCTATTCATGAAATGAAAAAAAAAGTTGCCCCAAAATGACACGCTCTAACATATACCTACATATATTTTTCCAACTTTATTTAACTGCGCGCCGATTATTTGTCGGACTTGAAAC
>NW_020220718.1:0-16321 GCF_003070985.1 Temnothorax curvispinosus | reverse complement strand
TGCTCTGATTGGTTACATACCTCGCACGCGCATGTGCAGTTCATTTTTATCCACGCTAACATCAAAAGTGCCGACAGAGAGTTGCGCTACTGTATATACTGTGGCTCGAGGCAGTCCGTCGGAGATTCTCGTTGTGGTAACATCATATCGTCGCGCTAACGTTCTTCGCGTACGACTTAGTCCCGCGAATCGAGCTCGGACGCGTCGATGGTTCGCCCCGAGATCCGTAACAACCGGAAACGCCCGCGGATAAATTTCTACAAAAACTGCGTATTACGGCCGCACGCATAAACAGCGTGACCGAGGAAGGGGAAAACAGGTGCGGCCTGGTACCGCATCGCAATAAGGCGGCATGGTGGGGGCCGCGACCAGAAGTGGGGAGCCCGAGAGAGCAACGTCGCTCGACGCAGTCTCTCGGGGATCGTTCGCAGAGCAACCCGTAACACGCTTTATCCTTCGTCGTCGGGCTAAGTCCCGTGATCGTAAATCGAGTGCGTAGTTCTTCATCTCTCGACATCTGTAACAACCGGGAACGCCCGCGAAACGCGTTAATTGTCACTTTTACAAAAGCGAACGGCATATAATTGTCAAAAACTCATTGTGCGCCGCAAAGCGAAAGGGCACGTAGCCTCTGATACACCTGTGAACAGCAACTTGTACGATTCGAAGATTTGTGAACAACCAACTGTGCGAATCAAGATCATTGAATAAATTGTTGAATCATTGCATAAAATATTTTGAGATTGTCAATTCTACTTACCTTCTACTTACCTGATCCATCGGCGTCGATCCATCGAAGTTTCTCGTTGATCCTGGTCGGCGGTGGCAGCGGCGATACTCAGCGGCGGCGATGATCCATCTGTGGCAGGAACCTGAAAGAAGAATTAATTAGTTAGATGGTCAATTCGAGAAGTCAGAAGCACTCACCTCTTCGGTTGGTCGAGGTTAAACTAAGTGGCGACCGTGTATATTAAGGATACCTAACGCGAATCGTAACTCTCTGTATTACCGTCCGGTTACAACCTAACCTAACCTTGCGACCGTGCGCGAACCGAGGACATCCACGGACCGGCCAAGGGACGCGACGGCGAGGATGAGGAGATTCTCACCCCCGAGTCGGTATACCTGACAATAGTCGAGGGATACCGGAACTTAATGGACAACGCATTCGCAGGGATCACCCGCTGCCGGGAGACCGCAAGTAACGAGCGGACGCACGTTACGAGCGAAAGCAGTTAGGCAGGAAAGGGCGTTCTAGCGACCCAAAACCGCGTTCGCAAGATAATTTACCGAGCCTAACTACAAAATTAGGGACCCATGACTGACGTGCGAGAGACAAAGATCGGTCAGGGAAGGTCGATTTAGCGACCCGAGACCGCGTTCGCGAGATAATTTACCGAGGACCTAACCTTAAAATTGGAGACCCATGACTGACGTGCGAGAGACAAAGATCAGTCAGGGAAGGTCGATTTAGCGACCCGAGACCGCGTTCGCGAGATAATTTACCGAGGGCCTTGAAACCGCATGCTGGTTTGCGAAAGACATTCGCGCTCAAATCTCCTCGCGTGCTTTTGCGTCAGCTCTCCGTTGAGCAGTTGCATAGGGCGGCAGGAATTTCAGGCCCGGCAGAGCAAGGCGACCCGGAGATAACGGCAGTCGAGGAGCAGACGCAGGCGGTTTCGGTTCCTGACATGCCCAACCTTTTCGATTGGGAAATCCGTGACCCGGCGCCGGACCCGGTTCTACCGGAGGAGGCGGAAGGCGTAGCGGAGCGTCCGCTGGTAGTCGTGGGGGCCCCGACCGAGATAATAGACTCGGACGAGGTGCTCGCCGTAGCGCTGGGTAAACTGACGGCGAGCCGGGGCGGTGTGGAGCCGGAAGCGGAGCTGGCGGCCATTCAGAGCGCGGTCCAGGCGTTAGAGGCAAAGCTGGCGATCATCGGCAGCGACCAACCGGCCGCGCCCGATGGTCCGACCGAGGAGACCACCGCAATCATACCGACGGGGACGCCCGAGGGGGCGACCTCCGAGAAGTTCCGCAGCCCAGAGACCGAAGAGTCGTCAGCGGACGACGGGGCAAAGCCCCTCCCTTAGATTTAAGTGCGAGCGCTCCGAGGATGGGGAGAAATTACGTAAGTTTCATTTATTCTTATTTGTTTCCCATCCGGCGCATTAGACATAAGAATATAGCGACAAGCGTTTGCGGTTAAGTCCGCCGAGCGATAGTTCGTAGAATATAAGTTTTCCCACAGGCGCCGGCTAATAAGAATTTCGTTTACCTTTTCTTTTCGGGTCGAGCCGTATATAACTTTCTTTTCTTCGCGCGAACCGGCGCATAACGCGCGTTCAATAGGCTCGAGCCACACACAATCTTCATGGAGGATCGGACAGGCGATCCGAGACCGCGTTCGCGGAATAAGTTACCAAGGTCCCAAACGCGAAAGTAATAGCCCATGATTGACGAACGAGCGACAAAAGTCAGTCAGGGAAAGTCGACCAAGCATTCGGAGACCGCATCCGCGAAATAGTTTACCAAAAGCTAAAACCCGCGAATAGCAACTCATGATTGACGAGCGAGCGACAAAAGTCAGTTAGGGACGGTCGGTCGAGCGATCCGAGACCGCGGTTGCGAAATATTTTACTAAGGGCTGAAACGCGAAAGCAACCGCCTATGATTGACGAGCGAGAGCGGAAAGTCAGTCAGGGAAGATCGGTCGAGCGATCCGAGACCGCGTTCGGGAGACATTTTACCAAGGGCCGAAACGCGATAGCAACCGCCCATGATTGACGAGTGAGCGACAGAAGTCAATCAGGGAAAGTTGGTCGAGTGATCCGAGACCGCGTTTGCGAAATACTTTGCCAATCGCCGAAACGCGAAAGCGACCGCTCATGACCGACGTACAACACCTGGGAGACGGCCAAGGGAGGTCGGCGTCAAGCAGGTGACCTTGGTCAGCAATCCGAGAGCCGGGACGTCAGCTCCAGGAACAGGCGGCGGAAACGACTTCCCGCAGCCCCGAGGAAGAGTTATAGGGGGTCGGCGTCAACGGCGAACACCGTGCAGGTCACCCGGACGTCTTCTCCGAGGAAGTCGTCCGGGAGCATGTTCTTTAGCGTAGGAGAGGTTGCGCGCATAGGTCGGCGTCGTCGGCGCGCGTAAAATATGAAAGCTGAAAACCTGGTGCATTGGGACCAGGGCGCGCAGGTAGCGCGAGCGCAAATCCGATGGAAATTTCCGCGGTGACGCAGTAGGTCGCCCGTACGCGTAACAAGCGTGGAGGGGGAAAAGAGAAAGTCGGCACATCTGGCGAACATCTGTCACTACGGCGCAATAGGCGACGGAGTGGGGGCTGCGACCCAAAGTGGGGAGCCCAAGAGAGCACGGCCACAGTATATACAGTAGCGCAACTCTCTGTCGGCGCCTTTGATGTTAGTGTTGTCTAAAATGGAGTGCGCATGCGCGAAATAAGTAAGCGCCTACTAATACCAACTGAACGGCCACGTACAGCAGACACAACTGATGAGTGTCGTCTTATCGACATGCTACGCTGATTCGTTGGGTCTAAAAGTATAAGAGCCAATCACGTGCTATGCTACTGAGCGGTTTTGTTGAACGCGCCCAACGTCTTTCTTTCTCAATTGCTCTTCCTTTCTCCGCTCTCACTCCATTTTTACATGGAATTAATCTGAATTTAATAAAAATAATGAAGATAAATATTTATTATGTATTAAAAATAAGAAAAAAAAATACAAAAATGAGAAAAAATAAAATTATATTGCAGATATGTGATTGCAAATTGAATAATATAAATGTATTGAGGTATATTATTAGAAAATATAGGACTTCCGTCTCCGGTTGGTTAGGTGTGAGTTGGTGATTTTTGCGAGCGAAAAGCGAAGTGCGAGGGTGAGAGATAGAGCGAGTGAGAGAGTGTGGCGAGTGAGAAGTGAGCGCGGTGAGGGAAAGGGAAGGTGTGAGAGTGGAGGCAGCGCGGAGGATAGGGGAGGAGAGTCCGTGGAGGCGGAGGAGAATCGGGAAGGTTGAGGTTAGAGAGACAAGCGTAGAAGGGGAAGGATAGAGAGCGCGAGAATGAAGGGCTAGGAAATTCTGGGGATTTCGGGATAACGCGGGGAAGTAGTACGGCCGTAGAGTAGAAGATAGATGGCGCAGTTTGTGGATAGGCTGGGAAAAGAGAGACGCGGAAGTACGGGAAATCTAGATGAGTTTTCCAAGAGGAAAGGGAGTATAGACGAGTTGTTTAAGAGGAAGAGGGATAAAATGGAGAAGGAAGATGGTGCGGGGGGGAAAGGGAACGAGGACTTCTCGAAGAAAAATAACAAGACGGTGATAACGCCACCAGGGGGGGCAGGGAGGGAGGATATGGATGTGAAGGGGTTGTTGAGAGGAATAAGGGAGGAGATGAGGGAGGGGTTAAGAGGAGTGAGAGAGGAGATAAGAGAGGTGGCGAGGGGGCAAAAGGAGGTAATGATGGAAAAAGTAAAGAAGATAAAAAGCGAACTGAAGGAGAGAGAGGAGATGTGGAGAAGGGAGAGAGGAGAGCTTCAGAAAAGAATAGAGGACATGGAACGAAAGCTGGAGGGGATGCAGATGGAGGTAAAGGGAGGAGGTCTTGGGGGAGGAAGAGGTAGAGAGGAAAGCGGAGGAGGATTGAGGGAGGAGGGGAGGGGAGAGGCTGATTGGAAAGAGAGGGTGGAAAGGCTGGAAAGGAGGTACGAAGTAAAGGAGAGGGGAGAAAGGAGAAGAAACATTCTGATAAAAGGAGTGAAGGAAGATGCGGGAGGAATAAAGGGGGGAGTGGCGGAGGTGATGAAAAAAATAGGCGTGGAGGTGAAGATAGAGGAGATTAGAAAAATAGAGGCGGGGAGAAGAGAGAAGGGGGGTATGGCAGTGGTGAAAGTGGGAAGTGAAGAAGAGAAAGCAAAAATAATGAGAAATAAGTGGAAACTGAGAGACGAAAATACGTGGATAGACGAAGACTTGACATGGAAGGAAAGAAGGATGAAATGGAAGATAAACCAAGTGGCATGGAAGGCAAGAGGAGAGGGTAAAAGGGTAAGGATAGGGATGGGAAGGGTATGGATAGAGGGGGAATGGTGGGTGTGGGATGAGGTAAGAGGTGTGCTTAGGAATGGCAGAGAGAGGTGCAGGGAGGAAGGGCAAGGGAAAGGAAAAGAAAATGAAAGAGAGGAAGAGCAAAGGCAGGGGGAGTAGAGGAGGGAGAGGGAGCGGGTAGGGGGGAAGAAAGAGGAGCAGAAATTGAGAAGGATAAGAAGGAGGAACTGGGTGGAAAAGTGGGAGAGAAAGAGGGAGAGGAGGGAGAGAGGAGAGGGAGAGGGGAGGGAAATAGAATTTATAAGGTGGCCTTTTGGAATGTGGCGGGGTTAACAAATAAAGATAAAGAGTTTTGGAAAAGGCTAGAGGATTGGGACGTAATGGTGTTATGCGAAACGTGGGTGGACGGTAAAGGGTGGGAAAGGATAAAAGAAAAGATGCCGAGAGGTTACGTATGGGAAGTGCAGAGAGCAGGGAGGAAGAGCCGGAAAGGAAGGGCGATAAGAGGAATGATAGTAAGGGTGAGGGTAGGGATCAAAATAGAAAGAGAGAAGACGAAAAAAGATAAAAAAGGGATAGTATCGATAAAAGTGAAACTTGGAAAAGAGTGGTGGAGGGTAGTGGGAGTATATATAAATAAGGATATGGACGGGAAGTTGAAAGACCTGAAAGAATGGGTGGAGGAGATTGAGAGGGGAGTGAGAGTGCTGATAGGGGGGGATTTTAATGCAAGGACCGGAAAGGAAGGGGGGTTCGTAGAAGAGGGAGAAGAAGAGAGGGGGGAAGGAGAAAGGAGATCGAAGGATGGCAAGGTAAATGGGGAGGGAAAAAAGCTGTGTAGATTCTTGGGGGAACGTGGGTGGGCGATTTTTAACGGAAGAATTAGAGGAGATGAGGAAGAAGAATGGACGTATACAGGGGGAAGAGGGGAGTCGGTGATTGACTACGTGTTAGGGGACAGGAGGACAAGGGAAAGGGTAGAACGGGTGGTGGTAGAAGAGAAGGTCGATTCGGACCATCAGCCAGTGACGGCGTGGGTGGAAGGGTGGGAGGAAAGTATGGATAAGGGGAAGGGGGAAGGAGCGGAAGTGGGAGAGGAGACTGGTCAGAAGAGGGCAGCGAAAAATTTAGAGAGTTAATGGGGGACAGGCAAGCTCAGGGAGGGGGAGTGGAGGAGGAGTGGCAGGGGCTAAAGGGAAAAATAAGGGAGGTATTAAGGGAAGTGAATGGGAGGGGCAAAAAAAGCGGAGGAAGGGGCTGGTGGGATGAGGAATGTAGGAAGGGAAAAAAGAGAGTTGGCAACATGTTAAGGAAATGGAGAAGGGAAGGGGGAGAGGGGGACAGTTACAGGGAGGAAAAACAGAGATACAAGAAGCTATGTGAAGGGAAGAAAAGAAGAGAAGTGGAGAAATGAGAAGCGGAAGTAAAGGAGATCAGGACGGAGGAGCAGGTATGGAAAGTGGTAAACAGGGAGAGAAAGAGGAGATGGAGGGTGAATGAGGGAATTAGTATGCAAGAATGGGATGGGTACTTTAAAGAGCTGTTGGGAGGAGTGAAAGGGAGGGTGGTGATGGGAACAAGAAGAAGGGAGGGGAGGGAGGAAGAGGAGGAGGAGATAAGGAGAGAAGAGGTGTGGGAGGTAGTGAGAAAGCTTAGAGAGAGAAAAGCGATGGGAAGTGATGGAATTCCAAATGAGGTTTGGAAGTTTGGAGGGGAGGTAGTGAAAGAATGGCTATGGGAAGTGTGCAATAGAGTGTGGAAGGGAGAGGGTTGGCCGGAAGATTGGAGGGAGAGAATTATAGTGCCTATAGGAAAAAAGGGGGAGGGGAAGAGAGTGGAGGATTACAGAGGGGTGACGTTAGCGCAAACGGCATACAAAGTGTATGCTGCCGTGTTGGCGGAAAGGTTGAGGAAGGAGGTTGAAAAGAAGGGCTTGCTACCACCGAGTCAGACAGGGTTTAGAAGAGGGGTTGGGACCACGGACAACATTTACGTACTGAATTACCTGATAAACAGGCAAGTAAATGGGAAGAAAGGGAAGATGGTGGTGATGTTCGTGGACATAAAAGCAGCTTTTGACTCGGTGGACAGGAGGATTCTGGTAGAAGCCATGAGGAAAAGGGGAGTAAGAGAGGGCTTGGTGGAGAGGTGTAAAGAACTGTTGAGGGAGACGATATGCAGAGTAAGGGTGGGAGAGGAGATGGGAGAGAGATTTTGGACAGGAAGGGGAGTCAGACAAGGGTGTCCGTTAAGCCCAATTCTGTTTACCTTGCTGCTGGCGGACATTGACGATGAACTGAAAAGAGGGGGCTGGGGTGGAATAAAGCTGGGAGGGAGAAAGATATATACACTGGCTTATGCGGATGATATAGCGATGTTGGCGGAGAATGAGGAAGATATGAAAGGAATGATGGGAAAACTGGAGGGGTATTTGGACAGAAAGGGATTGGTATTGAACAGTGAAAAAACGAAGGTAATGAGATGCAGAAAAAGGGGAGGAAGATGGAAAAAGGTGAGTTGGAGGTGGAAAGGTAGGATAATTGAGGAGGTGAGAAAATTCTGCTACTTGGGATATGTAGTAAAATGTAATGGGAGGCAGGACGAACATGTAAAAGAGAGGACGAGGAGAGGGGCGGCGTTGCTGGGACAAGTATGGGGGATCGGAAAGAGGAGGTTTGGGGGGGATTGGGGTAGGAGAATATGGTTGTTTGATAAGTTAATATGGACGGTGATAAGTTACGGAATGGAAATATGAGGGTGGAGGGAAAGAGAGGAAATAGAGAGATTGCAGGAAAGATATTTAAGGTGGGTGTTGGGAGTGGAAAGATGTATACCGGGATATATGATTAGGGAGGAGTTACAAAGGGAGAAACTAAGAGGAAGGGCGGTTATGAGAGCATGGGGGTATGAGAAAAAATTGGAGGAGGGAAAGGGAGGGGAGCTGGCAAGGGAGTGCTGGGAGGAGGTAAAAAGGAGGGCGAAAAGAGGGGTGAGCAGAGGGGGATGGGAGGAGGAGAGAAAAGAAGCGGCGGAGAGCAGGGGCTGGAGGATAGAGGAGGTGGAGGAGCTGAGAAAGGAGGGGATGTGGAGAGGGGAGGACGTGCTTGAGAAAGAAAGAAGAAAGCAAAGAGAGGAGAGGTGGAAGGAGATAGGGGAGGCAAAATTTAACAAGTGGTATGGCATGATAAAAGGGGAGGGGATACCGGAGTACTTAAAAAAGAACTGGGGAGAAAGCAGGTGGCAGAGGGTGGCTAGATACAGGCTGGGGGTGGTATGAGGAGGGTAAAACACTGGATGGCGGAGGAGAGAAGAGTATGCAGGGTGTGTGGAGGGGGGGAGGAGACGTGGGAACATGTGTGGGAAGAGTGTGCAGATTGGGGGGGAAGGAGATCATGGCAGGAAGCGGTGGGGGAGGTGTTGGGGGAGGAGGGGGAGAGGGAGAGATGGCTGAGGAAATTAGAAAGAGTAAGGGAGGGAGGAGATGACGGAGGGGAGTGGGAGGTAGGGGAGGGGAGGAGTGAATGAGAGGGAGAGGATGAGTGAGGAGTTTGTAAACGGAAACGGAAGTCCACAGAGATAGGGAACTTGCGAGCGTGTGTGTGTGTGTAAAGATAGGCAGGGCAGTTAGGTTAAATGTAAGGTTAAATGTAAGATAGGCTAAGGTAGGTTAAGAGAATGTACAAAGTTGTAAAGGGTTGGGAACGTCCCTTCAAAACGCCTTGCAACCCTGAGGGGAGTCAATAAATATATCTATCTATTAGAAAATATAATGTTATATAACATATATTAAACAACCAAAAAGCAAAATATAATATTTTATACATTATATTTATAAAAAAACAATTATAATTATAAAATATTTAATATAAAATAGTTTTATTACATTAAATGAAATAAATGAATGATTTAATTATGCATCCAAAATAAAAATGAGATATATATTCATGCTTAATTTAAAATGCAACAAATGAAATTTTAATTTTAATACGACGATACGTTAATATTACATTTTAAAATAATTTTATGTATACCTATACAAAAAGAATATACCTGTAGTAAATATAACTGCAATATATTAAAAGTTCAGGTTTCATTAATAAATATAATAAAAAAACTATATTTTTTATGTAAAATAAAATTGTATCTTTATTACAATACATAAGAAATTACATATTATATGTATTACCAAATTGTAGTCTTTTTTTCTTTTAATTTATTCACTGCTCCATGCTTCAGCTACTCGATCCACCTCAACACAGACCAGAGAAACAGAACAAAAAAATACATTAAATACACTTTATTGTACAATTCTTTCATCGATCTGTATCTCAGCTACTCGATTTACCTCGATACAACCCAAAAAAAGAAAAGGGCAATAAAAGTGCAAGCCACAATAATTACTGTACAATAATGTAGGACAGAAAATACTTAAAATATAAACAAGGAATCTATAAAATATAATATAAATAAGCTCCATTTCTTCTCCAAGTTTTTTATTCGTATAACCTTTTGATTATTCATCCTTGAGGCATGTAAGAACTTAAAATAAAAAAAAAATGAATTAATTAAATGTATCACTAACAGTATTCATGCCTTTACAAATACACATGCACCATCGCACATACATACATACATACATATATATATATATATATATATATATATATATATATTTAACACACACAAATACATGAATTTATGTAACATACACAATATTAAATTTTAAGTAACGTAATGTATAAAAGTCTATTAATGCACACATATTAATACATATATTACGCATAATTTCAACGCACAATATGAACGCATAATATCAAAACACAATATCAATATTAACGCAACTGAAAAAATTGCACATATATGTTGCCATTAATTAAAAGTAAAATGTAAAACGCAACAGTACAATCAATACATTATTAAATATAATATAAATTAAACAATATAATTTGAAAATAAACAAACTGCAATAAAGAAACACGCAAAGTTATATATATATAATGTTATTTGCAAGCAAACAAAACATGCAATAAATGAACACACAATACTGGGTAAGTAATATATCACAATCCATTATAAGAATAAGAATCAATGAAACAATAGCCTCAATAATTAAAATATGTCCGTAAAACAACTCAACATGACAATTAAACATTATAAGAAGAAGACTGCGTAGATAAGAAAAAGTGTAAGAATTACAAAGAAAATTTATAAATGTGAAACGTTTAAAAGTTTCCTATTTTTTGTGGCAACCCGTTTGCATGATTTATTACGCAGCGATAATGTGTAATATATACGCATACGAAGATACAATTTTATCAAAAATGAAGTAGGAAAATTTGGACATGGCGGTTCAAAAGTTATATTTTGTGTTAATTGGAATAAATAATTGCCAATATTTTTCTGAAAACAATTCTTCTCAAAATTTTTTACAAATACTTCTTCTAATTTATGAATATAATAACAAAAGTCATTACTTGGTATGTTTAACTTCCCAAACAAATTTCCTTTTCTGTTTTCATAGACTCGAAAAGAACAATATAATGTTGTATCATCTAAGACAGCCATATTATCATTCATATATTTTGTACATATATCACAAGAATGTATTGCTGTACATCTTTTAATTAAAAATCCGCAAACATATTTAAATGCGTTTTCTTCTGGCAGGTCCATTGAATGATATTCATGAGTTGGAATATTTAAAATGTTATGTGCCGATGATGAAGCAGTAAATTCCGAAACAGTGGACTCTTTGGTATTATTATCTAACGTTCCAATAAGATTTAACATTTCATCATTATCAGAAGCACAATTTTGCGTATCCGAATGTTTTAATAATGTTGTACTAAAAAGTTTTTTAAAGGCGCGCTTAAGTTGTATAGGTGTCGGATTAAGATAATTACCGCCTTGTTTCCGAACGGAACCAAAAAAATTTTTGACACAATCTTGATTCAATCTACGTGTTCGGAGATATGGAAAATTATGATTTTTTAATGTTTCCCAAAGCTGAATGATGCTATTAATTGTTATCTGCCAGCATTCAAAGCATTTAACTTTTACATATTTACCATTATTATTATTATTAACTACTTTAATACTTTTTATAAGATCTGACGTTTCTTGCAAAAACTGCATTTATTTTTCACTTCCGGTAAAAACTTTTTCATGTTCTTTAGGATTATTTACGGCGGACGAATTTAACATATCGAACAACTTATCAAAATGATCAATTAAATCTATAGTTCCAACGACTTCAGTCGGAAGAAAACCGACAGACATCTGTGTACACATTCCTGCACATACATGGTTACTAAGTACTTGTACGGCATATTTAACTTTCATTCTCATGAAGTTATTTGGGTCCATATAAATTTTTGATAATTTAGGAGCTGCTCTTATCCATTGTTTGACGTCTTGCATATAAAACTGTCTAATATGATCCCACGAAGCTACTTTATTATTAAATTCAAAATTATGTTTTAACAAATTATTTCGGGTTGCTTTTATTAAATGTGGAATGTCAAAAATGTAAACTAAATTTTCTCCGTTAACTGAAAAAATTGAATTTTGTGTAGATATTCCTAAATCACGGGACAGTTGTATAAAATTAGAACCCATGTCCGTAACCATAGCACCTGTATTTCTTAATTTAATTATTGTATCAAATATCAGATTTTTTAAAAAGTTCATATGGCATGTAGTCTCTACAAAACATAAAACAATAGGCACCTTCCAATTACCTGCAATACTACGTGCCATAATAACTAAAGCGCTTCTTGCAGGTTTAGATGATTTTTTATCACCAATGTCTTCGAAACCAATTATTTCATCCCGTGATATATTATAAAATAAATGAGCTTTTAAACTCATTTCGTCTGCACATATTACGCAATGACGTTCTATGAGAGGCAACGTATTAAATTTCAATTTAAGTGCTTCAAAAATTTTATCATTTATACCAGGCTTGTTTGAAATATGTACTTTGCTCAACTGAGCGATTATTGTTCGCGAAGAGGTTTCGAACACCGACGCTCGTGCAGGACGACTGCTTTGCAAATGCTAACGAAAAGATGGGTTAATTCTAATAATATGACAAGGAAGGACAGATCAAATATACGCAAACACTTATGTTATGTATCAATTTTACTCAAAATTAAATCACAATCTTATATTTCTAAGTGAGAAACGGTAGTAATATTATAGAATAATATTATAGAATGTTCGGCTTCTCAAAATGACGCTTTGTGTAATCCGATATCCAAGGTCGGATTTGTTTTGCTCAAATAACGCTCGTATATTCTTGCGAAATCTTGATATCGTAATCGCTGGCGAATATCTCATATGATATTAATTGCGTGAATCAGAAGTAAATATCTAAATAGTTATTACAGTAAGAATGTCTATTAATTATAATATAGTAATTTGGAATCGCCGTAATAATATATATAACGAAAACGTGACACGCTTTTATATTAAATCTAGTGAAGTTAATACCGATAATATTATATCTAGTATAATTCGTCTGAATAATGCAAAACGAGAGTATCTCGATTAACAGATATGGTGGTTACGTATCTGTCGTAAATCTAATTATCCGATAAATACCGGAAGGGCAGATCAAGTCCGTTAAGCAAAATGCGTGGTACACGCTTATCCGATTTGTCACGGAAAGAGATTGTTTTTGGATACTTATCGTAGTTGTTCGTTTCTCAGTGCCGTTGAAAACGACGGCGTAACTGGAACGTGAACTAGCTTCGATGTTTTGATGATATCCACAGAGATTCGCCGAGGTCCGTCCTTCGTCAGACGAGCGCCGTATCGTCGTTCTCTCGATGGAATCCCCGGAAGCAGAGTCAATCTCCCGATTTCTCTTTCGCTATGTAAGCACGCACTTCTCGCATGAAACCGGATACGCACGTGTAGTCACGAGGAGGAAAACGTAAGAAATCCTCGCCGGCAAGTGTACACGATAGTTTGTCGTTCCGAAACTAATATTGTTCTTTCGTCTAACGAGATCACCTTTACAAATTTCCTCGAAAATAACAAGGTATTTCCAAGGTACCATTTCGTTCTACTGTATTCTCTCGCAACGAATTATCTAGCAACCGAATATCTAATTCTCGAGACACGTGCTACTCGAACCGAGGACCGTGATTGAGTGAGGCCGTAGTGTCGCGCTCTCTTTTTTTCTCATCGTTGCTACGCTAGCGCGGACCGGCAAGCGGAAGACGATTGGCAGCGCGCCCTTTGCTTCCGTCGCCGCGGTCGCCGCGTCGCTGTCTGTATTGCGCGCTTATTTCGAACGAGGCTCAATATTCCATTTTTGCGTAAATAAGTAGAGAACGTACAGAAGGCAATGCAATTGAATCTTTTAATTCTCGGTACATTTATGAACTTAAAAAAAATAATGATAAAGCAAATTTCTTAAATTCAGAATCATATCTTCTGCCACGTTTACATTTTAATTGTGCGTCGACTTGTGCCGCTAATATTCTATTAAATTTTTCCGGTAATAACTTACGGCCTAGTTTTATTAGTTGATCGAATTCGTTTTCTTCTTCAACTTTTGTAGCTTTCTTCTTCTTTTCCATACGAAGCCGTCGGATTGTTTCACGCATTACTTTATTTTGCGCCTTTTTTGTTCTCGGGCTATCATCGGACGATTTAGTCCTAACTGCAGGCTTCTTGATAGTGGATGTGCTCCTATAATATATTCCAAACGTTAGATCCATAGCACAAAAATTATTTTTAAATATGATATATGTAATCATGTAACTATAAATTTGCTATAAGACACAAAAACAGCAAAATAATGTTCTAAATGTATCTAAATAAAATCTAAAGTTAAAAGAAATTTAAATATAATGTGTTAATAAATAAATTACATTCTATATCCTGACAATTATATTTTATAAGAAAACTTTTATTACATAACAAATAAAGAAAATAAAAATAATGTTTAACTGTAAATTAGTAAAGAAAAACTTACGGTTGAGTTATTTCACTGACAATAATTGGGACGATTGTTTGTGAAGTTTCTGCTTTGCTGAAAATATAAAATTTTTTTTCTTTTAGCCATTATTGTTAATAAACGTAAACAAGTTCTTTATTAATATAAATTACCTATTATTTTCTTGCACTTGCATTTCTGCAACATCAGTTGCTTCAGCACATGTATTTCTGCAACAAAAAATATGTATCATAATATCTATTATAAAATATAATATTATAAAAAATAGAAAATTTATATTTAGCATACCTATCTACTTTCTCTTTAACCACATTTTCCTCATTTTGTTGTGTTGGTTGTTCGGATGCTGTGTTGTCCCTAAAAGATTTTAATTATTTTATGTTTTTATATGTTACTTTCGCGTAATACATAAAAAATAATGTAAATATTGTTAAATATTGTTGCTATTATTATTTTTTATGTACTACTACCTTATACCAGTATTATTCAGTTTTATACTTTTTTATGAAACGAAACTAATTTAATTAAATTAAAATATGTAAAATTAATAATTATTTGTTAGTAAAAACTCACTGTTGTTGAAAACCTGGTCCAAAAAATATAGTGGGTACAGCATCTGGGTGAAGACGAGCCCTAACTTTATTAATTTTGTACCATTTGTTTTCAAAATGCGAATGGCACAAACGACAATTCTGGTGGGCATATTCTGGACCTTTAGGTTCTAGATCCAGCCTTCCACATGCTCGTACCCAATTGCAGCCATCTGTAAATGTTGTACCATTTTACCAATGACAAAGTAATGCACACATTACAATTAAAAATATAATTTATATAAAAAATAATAATTATATAAAGCAATGTGTTATACCTGTCTTGTTCCTTTGGAAATTTAAAAAAATGTTGCACATCAATGAACTTTTTAACGCACTTTGGTACTGCACAGCTTGGCTTTCTTATCGCATTCATTTTTAATTATTATGCAGCAACACCTGAAACAAAGCTAAGATCAAAGTGCTTCCAAGAGAATTGTAAACTTAAATAATATTTATATAGGTTAACTATTCCCTTAGAAAAAAATTTCTCTTTTATGTTTCCTTCACTTTAACACTTTTTTCACTTTTATCACTATTTCTTCACTTTTCTTTACTTCATTCTTTCACTGTCTTTACATTGTAAACTCTTTTCACTTTCATCACATAAACGTATTCAGAGTCTGTCAAACATTTTTAACAGCTCTCAATAGCATTCAGTGGCTCTTTGAGCTAATTCCCTCCAAATTTCTGTTTCAATACAGATAAGCATTTACTTAACTGACCATTTAAATTTTAAGAGGGAGCGGAGCAGAACAGAGAAAAGAAGAGCAATTGAGAAAGAAGTTCAGAGAACGACGTTCAGATGGGGTTAGTGGGCGCTTACTTATTTCGCGCATGCGCACTCCATTTTGGACAACAAGAAATCAGGAGAGTTGCGCTACTGTATATACTGTGGCACGGCCGCTCGAGCCTCGAGGCAGTCCGTCGGGGATTCTCGTAGAGGTAACACTCATATCGCGCGCTAACGTTCCTCGCGTACGATTAAAAGTGTACACAATTTATATATGTTTCAATTCTTAATATAACAATTTCTCATGTAATAATTCCAATGCTATCTGAGCATAGTTAATTAATTGCTACAACCCCATTAGTATTAACCAAATTATTCATTTAATATAAATGTTCTGGCAGATACTAATTGTAACAGAAACTGATTCAACATGAATCTGGCACTGAGAAGTAGCAGCTTAGGGTGCATTCGGGGAGACGCTATTAATGAGTGCGTTCAGCCGATACTCCGCTAGCCTAGCAATCGTGAGCAGTCGCTCGTTTTCGCTCGTTCTCTCTCTTTTGACCCAATGGATTAAAAAGAGAGGAAACGAGCGAAAACGAGCGACTGCTCACGATTGCTATGCTAGCGGAGTATCGGCTGAACACACCCAATGCTATAAACGCAAACGCTATGAACTTCGTTAGAGGAGCCAATAGCGCGACAGCGATAGCAAGCTCCCCGAACGCAGCTTAAGCGCCAATAGCATTTCGTGCCTCACCTCGAAAATAATAGCGAAAATAGCGCGAGTGATGACGTCACGCTGCCTTTACAGTGACGTCATCATCGTATATCACAGCGCCACAAAGCGTCTCCTCGAACAGTTTTGGACGATAATTGTGCTAATAGCGTGCTCCCCGAATGCACCCTTATAATTATTCAAATGACACTTAATATTTTCAACTTTAGTAATAT